>NW_027196341.1:65000-72500 GCF_038502225.1 Cherax quadricarinatus | reverse complement strand
AAAAAGATAAAGGAAAAAAGAGGAAGGAAAAAAGTGGAAGGAAAAAAGTGGAAGGGAAAAAGATAAAGGAAAAAAGAGGAAGGAAAAAAGTGGAAGGGAAAAAGAGGAAGGAAAAAAGTGGAAGGAAAAAAGTGGAAGGGAAAAAGATAAAGGAAAAAAGAGGAAGGAAAAAAGTGGAAGGGAAAAAGAGGAAGGAAAAAAGTGGAAGGAAAAAGTGGAAGGAAAAAAGAGGAAGGAAAAAAGTGGAAGGAAAAAGTGGAAGGGAAAAAGAGGAAGGAAAAAAGTGGAAGGAAAAAGTGGAAGGAAAAAAGAGGAAGGAAAAAAGTGGAAGGAAAAAAGTGGAAGGAAAAAGTGGAAGGAAAAAAGTGGAAGGGAAAAAGAGGAAGGAAAAAAGAGGAAGGAAAAAAGAGGAAGGAAAAAAGAGGAAGGAAAAAAGAGGAAGGAAAAAGAGGAAGGAAAAAAGAGGAAGGAAAAAAGAGGAAGGAAAAAAGAGGAAGGAAAAAAGTGGAAGGAAAAAGAGGAAGGAAAAAAGAGGAAGGAAAAAAGAGGAAGGAAAAAAGAGGAAGGAAAAAAGAGGAAGGAAAAAAAGGAAGGAAAAAAGAGGAAGGAAAAAAGAGGAAGGAAAAAAGTGAAAGGAAAAAAGAGGAAGGAAAAAAGAGGAAGGGAAAAAGAGGAAGGGAAAAAGAGGAAGGAAAAAAGAGGAAGGAAAAAAGAGGAAGGAAAAAAGAGGAAGGAAAAAAGAGGAAGGAAAAAAGAGGAAGGAAAAAGAGGAATGTAAAAAGAGGAATGAAAAAAGAGGAAGGGAAAAAGAGGAAGGAAAAAAGAGGAAGGAAAAAAGAGGAAGGAAAAAAGAGGAAGGAAAAAAGAGGAAGGAAAAAAGAGGAAGGAAAAAAGAGGAAGGAAAAAGTGGAAGGAAAAAAGAGGAAGGAAAAAAGAGGAAGGAAAAAAGTGGAAGGAAAAAAGAGGAAGGAAAAAAGAGGAAGGAAAAAGAGGAAGGAAAAAAGATGAAGGAAAAAAGAGGAAGGAAAAAAGAGGAAGGAAAAAGTGGAAGGAAAAAAGAGGAAGGAAAAAAGAGGAAGGAAAAAAGAGGAAGGAAAAAGAGGAAGGAAAAAAGAGGAAGGAAAAAGTGGAAGGAAAAAAGAGGAAGGAAAAAAGAAGGAAAAAAGAGGAAGGAAAAAAGAGGAAATAAAAAAGTGGAAGGAAAAAGAGAAAGAAAAAAAGACTAAGGAAAAAAGTGAAAGGAAAAAAGAGGAAGGAAAAAAGCGGAAGGAAAAAAGAGGAAGGAAAAAAGTGGAAGGAAAAAGAGGAAGGAAAAAAGAGGAAGGAAAAAAGAGGAAGGAAAAAAAGAGGAAGGAAAAAAGAGGAAGGAAAAAAGAGGAAGGAAAAAAGAGGAAGGAAAAAAGAGGAAGGAAAAAAGTGGAAGGGAAAAAGAGGAAGGAAAAAAGAGGAAGGAAAAAAGAGGAAGGAAAAAAGAGGAAGGAAAAAAGAGGAAGGAAAAAAGAGGAAGGAAAAAAGAGGAAGGAAAAAGAGGAAGGAAAAAAGAGGAAGGAAAAAAGAGGAAGGAAAAAGAGGAAGGAAAAAAGAGGAAGGAAAAAAGAGGAAGGAAAAAAGAGGAAGGAAAAAAGAGGAAGGAAAAAAGAGGAAGGAAAAAGTGGAAGGAAAAAAGAGGAAGGAAAAAAGAGGAAGGAAAAAAGTGGAAGGAAAAAAGAGGAAGGAAAAAAGAGGAAGGAAAAAGAGGAAGGAAAAAAGATGAAGGAAAAAAGAGGAAGGAAAAAGAGGAAGGAAAAAAGAGGAAGGAAAAAGTGGAAGGAAAAAAGAGGAAGGAAAAAAGAGGAAGGAAAAAGAGGAAGGAAAAAAGATGAAGGAAAAAAGAGGAAGGAAAAAAGAGGAAGGAAAAAGTGGAAGGAAAAAAGAGGAAGGAAAAAAGAGGAAGGAAAAAAGAGGAAGGAAAAAGAGGAAGGAAAAAAGAGGAAGGAAAAAGTGGAAGGAAAAAAGAGGAAGGAAAAAAGAAGGAAAAAAGAGGAAGGAAAAAAGAGGAAGGAAAAAAGTGGAAGGAAAAAGAGAAAGAAAAAAAGACTAAGGAAAAAAGTGAAAGGAAAAAAGTGGAAGGAAAAAAGCGGAAGGAAAAAAGAGGAAGGAAAAAAGTGGAAGGAAAAAAGAGGAAGGAAAAAAGAGGAAGGAAAAAGAGGAAGGAAAAAAGATGAAGGAAAAAAGAGGAAGGAAAAAAGAGGAAGGAAAAAGTGGAAGGAAAAAAGAGGAAGGAAAAAAGAGGAAGGAAAAAAGAGGAAGGAAAAAGAGGAAGGAAAAAAGAGGAAGGAAAAAGTGGAAGGAGAAAGAGGAAGGAAAAAAGAGGAAGGAAAAAAGAAGGAAAAAAGAGGAAGGAAAAAAGAGGAAGGAAAAAAGTGGAAGGAAAAAGAGAAAGAAAAAAAGACTAAGGAAAAAAGTGAAAGGAAAAAAGAGGAAGGAAAAAAGCGGAAGGAAAAAAGAGGAAGGAAAAAAGTGGAAGGAAAAAGAGGAAGGAAAAAAGAGGAAGGAAAAAAGAGGAAGGAAAAAAGAGGAAGGAAAAAAGAGGAAGGAAAAAAGAGGAAGGAAAAAAGAGGAAGGAAAAAAGAGGAAGAAAACAAGAGGAAGGAAAAAAGAGGAAGGGAAAAAGAGGAAGGGAAAAAGAGGAAGGGAAAAAGAGGAAGGAGAAAAGAGGAAGGAAAAAAGAGGAAGGGAAAAAGAGGAAGAAAAAAAGAGGAAGGGAAAAAGAGGATGGAAAAAGAGGAAGGAGAAAAGAGGAAGAAAAAAAGCGGAAGGAAAAAGAAGGAAAAAAGAGGAAGGAAAAAAGAGGAAGGGAAAAAAAGGATGGAAAAAGAGGAAGGAGAAAAGAGGAAGGAAAAAAGAGGAAGGAAAAAGAGGAAGGAGAAAAGACAGTAGGGGTTGCAAGATTCTGTACGAGGCACAAGTACGCTCACACCTTGAGTATGCTCCACTTTCTTGGTTTGCCTGCCCCCCCCCCCCTCTCATCTGCGATTGCTTGACACAGTAGAGAACAGAGCAAGACGTCTCATCTCTCGCCTGGACCCATCCTGGATAGATCTGTCATTTCAGCAGAGCCTTCAACATAGGAGGGATGTGGGTGGCCTTACTGTTATGTACAAGGCCAATATTGTCAAAATACCACACTTGGATCCACTTCGAGGACAGCGTGAAGCAAGCTTTTATGCCACAAGACGGGCAGCCAGCAGCAACTTCACTCTGGCTGTACCCTTCTCCAGAACATCACTCCATCTGAGATCATACATACCCAGGATGACTCGAGTATGGAACACACTCGTACAGCATAATGATGTCAACGAGATAAAGTCAGTTGATCAAATGAAAATGCTGGCCTACAGATGGCCCTCAGCTGGCCCACAGATGGCCTTCAGCTGGCCCACAGATGGCCCTCAACTGGTCCACAGATGACTCCAACTTCATCCTGTTCCCTACTCGTATGTCTCCTAACAATAAAAATGCTTTCAAATGAGCTGATGTAGGTAACAGCTCTTAGCTTGTCAATAAAGTTAGGAATCCTTAACCTGTAAATAACTTGTCAATAAAGTTAGGAATCCTTAACCTGTAAATAACTTGTCAATAAAGTTAGGAATCCTTAACCTGTAAATAGCTTGTCAATAAAGTTAGGAATCCTTAACCTGTAAATAGCTTGTTAATAAAGTTAGGAATCCTTAACCTGCAAATAGCGAGAGAAGGGAAAGGGTTAGGTCACAGTTTATGTAGGTCAAGTCACAGGTGACCTGATTAGGAGGGGAAGGGGCACATGGAGGGGAGAACTTCCCCCACCTTGGATCATCACTGATAAAGTGTAACCCTAGCAGCAACAGCTCACCCAGGGTGGACCAGCACACACACAGGGTATACCAGCTCCCCAAGGTGGATCAGCACACCCAGGGTGGAAAAGCACACACAGGGTGGACCAGAACACCCAAGGTGAACCAGCTCACCCAGGGTGGACCAGCACACCCAGAGTGGACCAGCTCACCCAGGGTGGACCAGCTCACCCAGGGTGGACCAGCTCACCCGGGGTGGACCAGCACACCCAGGGTGGACCAGCACACACACAGGGTATACCAGCTCCCCAAGGTGGATCAGCACACCCAGGGTGGAAAAGCGCACCCAGGGTGGACCAGAACACCCAGGGTGGAAAAGCACACACAGGGTGGACCAGAACACCCAAGGTGGACCAGCTCACCCGGGGTGGACCAGCACACCCAGGGTGGACCAGCTCACCCAAGGTGGACGAGCAAATCCAAGGTGGTCCAGCACACCCAGGGTGGACCAGCTCACCCAAGGTGGACCAGCTCACCCAGGGTGGACCAGCTCACCCAGGGTGGACCAGCACACCCCGGGTGGACCAGCACACCCAGGGTGTACCAGCACACCCAGGGTGAACCAGCACACCCAGGGCTGTCAAGAACACCCAGGGTGGACCAGCACACCCAGGGTGGACCAGCACACTCAGGGTGGACCAGCACACCCAGGGTGGACTAGCACACACAGGGTGGACCAGCTCACCCAAGGTGGACGAGCAAACCCAAGGTGAACGAGCAAACCCAAGGTGGACCAGCACACCCAGGGTGGACCAGCACACCCAGGGTGGACTAGCACACCCAGGGTGGACTAGCAAACCCAGGGTGGACCAGCTCACCTAGGGTGGACCAGGTCACCCAGGGTGAACCAGCCCACCCAGGGTGGACCAGCACACCTAGGGTGAACCAGCACACCCAGGGCTGTCAAGCACAGCCAGGGTGGACTAGCACACACAGGGTGGACCAGCTCACCCGAGGTGGACGAGCAAACCCAAGGTGGACGAGCAAACCCAAGGTGGACCAGCACACCCAGGGTGGACCAGCACACCCAGAGTGGACTAGCACACCCAGGGTGGACCAGCTCACCCAGGGTGGACCAGCTCACCCAGGGTGGACCAGCACACCCAGGGTGGACCAGCACACTCAGGGTGGACCAGCACACCCAGGGTGAACCAGCACACCCAGGGCTGTCAAGCACACCCAGGGTGGAAAAGCACACCCAGGGTGGACCAGCTCACCTAGGTTGGACCAGCTCACCCTGGGTGGACCAGCTCACCCAGGGTGGACCAGCACACCCAGGGTGGACCAGCACACTCAGGGTGGACCAGCACACCCAGGGTGAACCAGCACACCCAGGGTGAACCAGCACACCCAGGGCTGTCAAGCACACCCAGGGTGGACTAGCACACACAAGGTGGACCATCACACCCACGGTGGCCTAGCGCACCCAGGGTGGTCACTCAGGGTGGACGAGCTCACCCAGAGTGGACCAGCACACCCAGGGGGAACCACCACACCCAGGGTGGACCAGCTCACCCAGGGTGAACCAGCACGCCGGGGGTGGACCACCACACACAGGGTGAACTAGCACACCAAGGGTGGACAGCACACACAGGGTGGACCAGCACACCCAGGGTGAACCAGCACACCCAGGGTAGACTAGCACACCCAGGGGGGACCAGCACACCCAAGGTGGACCAGCACACCTAGGGTGGATCAGAACACCCAAGGTGGACTAACACACCCAAGGTGGGCCAGCACACCCAGGGTGAACCAGAGCACCCAGGGTGGACCAGGTCACCCACAGTGGACCAGCACACCAAAGGTGGACCAGCACACCCAGAGTAAACCAGCACACCCAGGGTGGAATAGCACACGCAGGGTGAACCAGCACACCCAGGGGGACACCCAGGGTGAACCAGCACACTCGGGGTGGTCACCCAGGGCGGACCAGCACACCCAGGGAGGATTAGCACACCCAGGGTGAACCAGCACAACCAGGGTGATCACCCAGTTGGGTCCCCCAGGGGTGGTCACCCAGGGTGGTCACCCAGGGGTGATCACCCAGGGGGGTCACCCTGGGAGGGTCACTCAGGGTGAACCAGCACACTCAGGGTGGACCAGCACACCCAGGGTGAACCAGCACACCCAGGGTGGACCAGCACACTCAGGGTGAGCCAGCACACCCAGGGTGAACCAGCACACCCAGGGTAAACCAGCACTCCCAGGGTGGGCCAGCACACCCAGGGTGGGCCAGCACACCCAGGGTGGACCAGCACACCCAGGGTGGACCAGCACACCCAGGGTGAATCAGCACACCCAGGGTGGACCAGCACACCCAGGGTGAGCCAGCACACCCAGGGTGGACCAGCACACCCAGGGTAAACCAGCACTCCCAGGGTGGTCACCCAGGGTGGTCACCCAGGGGTGGTCACCCAGGGGTGGTCACCCAGGGTGGTCACCCAGGGTGGTCACCCAGGGTGGTCACCCAGGGTGGTCACCCAAGGGTGGTCTCCAAGAGTCGTCTACCAGGGTTGTCACCCAGGGTTGTCACCCAGGGGTGGTCACCCAGGTTGGTCACCCAGGGTGGTCACCCAGGGTGGTCACCCAGGGGTGGTCACCCAGGGTTGTCACCCAGGGGTCTTCACCCAGGGGTGGTCAAGGGACGGTCACCCAGGGGTGGTCACCCTGAGTTGTCACCCAGGGTTGTCACCCAGGGTGGTCATCCAGGGTGGTCACCCAGGGTGACCCACCACACAACAGCAACCCTTGCTATACCTTTAATGAGTTTCGAGAGTGTTTCTACTCCCGGAGGCCGGCCATGGGCCAGGATCGTCTGGTGATAGCTTGGTGAACCCGGCTGTTGCTGCTGGAGGCCTGCTGCCCCATATATCCATCACAGCCTGGTTGATCTGGCTGTGATGTTGTGTGTGTGAGTGTGTTCAGTTTCCTCCTGAAGACTTCTACACTTGTTCCAGCAGTGTTTCTGATATCTTCTGGTAAGATGTTGAATAATCTGCAGCCACGGATATTGATACAGTGTTCCCTTATTGTCCATACCGCACTCCTGCTTTTCACTGGATTTATTTTACACTTCCTCCCATATCTCTCACTGCAGTATATTGTTATGGCAGTGTGCAGATTTGGCACCAGGCCCTCGAGTGCTTTCCAGTTATATATTATCATGTATCTCTCTCTCCTCCGCTCCAGTGAGTACATATTGAAGACTTGAAGGCGTTCCCAGTAATTTACATATTTTACTGGTTCTATGCGAGCCGTAAACGATCTCTGTATTTGTTCCAGTTCTCATATTTCTCCTGATTTGAACGGGGTCGTCAACACTGAGCAATATGACAAACGAGGTAAGACTAGCAATTTAAAGTGTCACCATTGGCATTGTTTCCCTTGTTTTGAAGATTCTCAATACACACCCGGTCATCCTTCTGGCTGTGACCTTTGTCTTGTTATGTTCTTTGAAGAAAGGTCAGCTGACATAGTTATTCCCAGGTCTTTCACATGTTCCTTTCCTTCTACTTGACGATCCTCTTGAGTTTTGTATACAGTCTTCCTTCTGAGTTCCTTATCCTTTCCATACCCAAGCAGCTGCAACTTATCACCACTGAACGTCATGTTGTTCTCTACTGTCCAC
>NW_027196341.1:35000-60000 GCF_038502225.1 Cherax quadricarinatus | reverse complement strand
CCCTACTCACACAATCCTCTTCCCTCCCACATCATACTCCTACTCACCTCCTCTCCCACTCCACACACCTCCTCTCCCCTTCCACTCACCTCACTCTCACTCCTCCACCTCCTCCTCCCTCTCTCCCACAATCACTCTCCCACTCCACTCACCACTCCACTCTCCCACTCCACACCCTCCACTCTTCCCACTCTCCACAATCACTCCTCCTCCCCTCACTCACCTCCTCCCTCCTCCCTCCACACCTCCACTCTTCCCACTCCCTTGCACCTCACTCTCCCACTCCCTCCCCTCCTCTCCCTCCCCTTGCCTCCTCCTCACACCTCCACTCCCTCCACTCTCCCTCCACTCCTCCCTCTCCCTCCACACCTCCACTCTCCACTCCCACACTCACTCCTCCTCCCTCCACACTCCCCTCCACTCTCCCCTCCACCTCACTCACTTCCTCCCACTCCACACCTCCCACTCTCCCACTCCCACACACCTCACTCTCCTCACTCCACACCTCCTCTCCCACTGCACACTCACTCCTTCCTCCTCACACACCTCCACTCCTCCCACTCACACCTCCTGTCCCTCTTGACTCTCCACTCCCACTGCTCCCTCTCCCACACTCTGCTCTCCTCTCCCACTCCCACCTCACTCCACTCCTCCCACTCCACACACCTCCTCACTCCCTCCTCCACCTCACTCCTCCCTCCTCCACTCCTCACTCCTCCCTCCCTCCTCCCTTCCTCACTCCCTCCCTCCTCCCACTCACTCTCCTCCTCCTCCTCCTCTCCCACTCCACACCTCACTCTCCCCTCCACTCACTCTTCTCCTCCCCTCCTCCCCTCTCCCACTCTCCCCACTCCCACTCCTCCTCCCACTCTCCCACCACACTCACTCCCTCCCTCCCCTCACTCCTCCCACTCCACATACCTCACTCTTCCCACTCCACACCTCCCACTCAATCTCCTCCCACCTCACTCCTCCCTCTCCCACTCCCCTCCTCCACTCTCCCACTCACACTCACCTCCTCTTCCTACACACTCCTCCAATCTCCCCACTCCACACATACTCCTCCTCCCACTCCCACCTCCTCTCCCCTCCTCTCACCTCCTCACTCCTCCACACCTCCTACTCTCCCACTCCTCCCACTCCTCACACTCCACCTCCTCCCACTCCACACACTCACTCCTCCTCCCACTCCTGACCTCCTCCCTCCTCCACACACACTCACTCTCCCACTCCACACCTGCCCCTCTTCCCACTCCCACACCTCACTCTCACCCACCTCTTCCCTCACACTCCATCCTCCCACTCCACACCCTCCACTCTCCCACTCCTCCTCCTCTCCCACTCCACACCTCCTCCTTCCCTCCACCACCTCCACTTCTCACTGCCCACACACCTCTTCACTCTCGTCAGCCTCACTCTCTACTCCCCCTCCTCCTCCTCCTCCCTCCCACACCATCACTCTCCCACTCCTCACTCTCCCACTCCACTCCTCCTCTCCCAATCACCTCCTCCTCCCTCCCACCTCCTCTCTCCAATCCACTCACCTCACTCCTCCCACTCCTCCACACTCCTCCCTCCCTCCACACCATCCTCTCCACTCACTCCTCCCACTCCTCCCTCACACCTCCACTCTCCCAACTCCCACTCCTCCACTCCTCCCACTCCACTCACTCACTCCTCCCTCCCACCTCCTCCTCTCTCCTCACCTCCTCCTCCCCTCCCACACCTCACTCTCCCACTCCACACTCCACTCCACTCTCCACTCCCACTCATCCCTCCCCTCCTCCCACTCTCCACTCACCTCCTCCTCCCCTCCCTCCCACCACCTCACTCCTCACTCCACACTCCACTCCTCTCCACTCCCACCTCCTCCACTCTCCCACTCCTCCTCTCCCTCACTCCTCACTCCTCACTCCTCCCTCACACCTCCTCCTCCCTCCTCCTCCTCTCCTCCTCTCCCACTCACTCCTCCCCCTCCTCCTCCCTCTCACCTCCTCTCCCACTCACTCTCCCTCCTCCCTCCACTCTCCACTCACCTCCCACTCCCACTCTCCTCCACACACACTCCTCTCTCCCTCCACTCTCACTCACTCCTCCCACTCCACTCACTCACTCCTGCCCACTCCTCCCTCCTCCTCACTGACACACCTCCTCTCCATCCACCTCACCTCTCCCTCCCACACTACCTCCTCCTCCCACTCCCTCACTCCTCACTCCTGACCTCCCCACCTCCTCCTCCACTCCTCCCTCCTCCACACCACCTCACTCCTCACTCACACTCCTCCACTCTCCTCCCTCCTCACTCCCTCCTCCTCCTCCTCTCCCACTCTTTACTCCTCTCCTCCACTCCTCCCTCTCCCTCTGCCACTCTCCCTCCTCCTCCTCCTGCCCCTGCTCCTCCTCCCTCCTCCCTCCACACACCTCACTCCTCTCCTCACTCCTCCTCCCACTCCCTCACTCCCTCCTCTCCCACTCCGCTCCCTCCTCCTCCCACTCCACCTCCTCCCTCCACTCACACCTCACTCACTCCTCCACTCCTCCCCTCTTCCCCTCCCCTACCTCCTCTCCCACTCCACACCTCCTCCTCCCTCCCACTCCTCCTCTCCCACTCCACTCTCCCACTCCTCCTCCCTCCCTCACCTCCTCCTCCTCCCTCACCTCCACTCCTCCCTCCCTCCACTCCATACTTCCACTCTCCCACTCACACCTCCTCACTCTTCCCTCCTCCACCTCTGCTCTTCCCACTCCCACACTCACTCACTCTCCCTCCACTCCTCCTCTCACTCACACACTCCTCTCCCCTCCTCCACTCACTGCTTCCCTCCCTCCACCTCCTCCTCTTCCTCCTTGCCACTCCTCTCCCCTCCTCCTCCTCTTCCACTCCACACCATCACTCCCCTCCTCCTCCTCTCCTCACTCTTCCCTCCACCTCCTTCCCTCCTTCCCTCCTCTCCTCCTATCTCCTCTTGCCTCCTCACTCTTCCACTCACTCTCCCACTCCACCCTCCATTCCTCCTACCTCACTCCTTACTCCCCTCCTCTCCCTCCACCTCATTCCCTACCTCACCTCCTCCTCCTCACTCCTCACTGTTTATATCCCATCTCTCCCCCTCCCTTTACCTCCACCCCTCCCTCCTTCCTCCCTTCCCTCCTCCACCTCCCATCTCTCCCTCACTCCTCACTCCTTCCATCACACCTCCTCTTCCCACTCCACACTCCTCCACTCCTCCACTCCACATCTTCACTCCACTCCTCCACTCCACACACCTCCATCTCACTCCCTCCTCACTCCACTCCCACCTCCTTCCCTCCCACACTCCTCCTCTTCCCACTCCTTCCCTCCTCCTCTTCCTCCCCTTCCATCCCTCCTCATCACTCCTCCATCCTTCCTCCCTCCACACTCACTCTCCCAATCCTTCCACCTCACCTCACTCCCTCCCACCTCCTCTCCTCCTCACCTTCCCGCTCCTCCCTCACTCAATCCTCTTCCCACTCCCACACCTCCTCCTTCCCCACTCTTTACACCTCCATCTCCCCTCCCACCTCCTCCTCCTCCTTCCTCCACACACCTCACTCTCCCCACTCCCACCTCCCACTCACTCTTCCCTCCTCCACACCTCCACTCTTCCCACTCTCACACTCACTCTCCTACTCCTCACTCTTCCCTCTTGCCATCACTCTCCCAATCACACACCTCACTCTCCCTCCTCCTCTCCCTCTCCTATACCTCACTCTACCCACTCACACAACTCCTCTCCTCCCTCCACTCTCACTCCTCCTCCTCACTCACACACACTCCACTCTCCCTCCACACACACTCACTCCTCCTCACCACCTGCCTCTCCACTCACACACCTCACTCTTCCCACTCACACCTCCTCTCCCTCTCACTCACCTCCTCTCTCCTCACTCACCTCACTCTCCCACTCCTCCTCTTCCTCCTCCTCCCGCCTCCCCTTCCACTCCCCACCTCTTCCTCCACCTCTCCCATCTCCCACTCCACACTCTCCTCTACCACTCACACACTCCACTGTCCACTCCTCCGCCACTCACTCTCCACTCCACACACACTCAGGTCTCCCACTCACACACTCACTCTCACTCCCACACCTCTCTCCCTCTCCCCACCTCCACTCTCCTCCTCCACTCCACTGCCTCTCCCACCTACACACTCCTCCCCTCCCACTCCCACCTCACCTCCTCCCTCCTACTCACACCTCCTCTCCCACTCACACACCTCACTCTTCCCTCTCACACCTGACTCACTCTTCCCACTCCACACCTCTTACTCACTCTCCTCCCACTCCCTCCCTCCTCACACACTGCTCTCACTCCTGCACTGTCTCCTCCCACTCCACCTCCTCTCCCCATACACACCTCAGTCTTCCCACTCCACCTCCTCTCCCACTCACACACCTCCTCTCCCACTCACACCTCCTCTTCACTCCCCACGCCACTTCTCCCACTCCTCACTCTCCCTCCCACACTCCTCCTTCCTCTCCTCACACACACTCCACTCTTCCCACTCCACACACAGTCACTCCTTCTCCCACTCACACTCAATCTCTCCTCCACACACATCACTCCTCCACTCCACACACTCATCTCACTCACTCGCCTCTTCCCTCTGACCTGCATACCTCCTACTCCCACTCTCCACTCCTGCCCTCCATCCTTCCACTCCACCTCACTCTCCCACTCACACACCTCATCTACTCCCACTCCACTCACCTCTCCTCCCCTTCCACCTCCTGTTCACTCCTCCTCACACCCCTCACTCTTCCTCCCCTCACTCTCCCACTCCTTGCCTCACTCCTGCCCCACTCACTCTCCCTCACTCACACCTCAACTCTTCCCTCCCTCCCCTCCCTCTCCCTCCTCACACACCTCCACTCTCCCACTCCCTGACACTAACTTCACCTCTACTTACCTCCTCTCCACTCCCCTCCTCCTCCCACTCATCCCTACTCCTCACCTCACTCTTCACTCCTCCCTCCTCCTCCCTCCCTCTCACTCCTCCCACTTACCTCCCTCCTCCTCCACACCATATCCTTCCACTCTTTACCCTCCACTCTCCTCCTGACCTCACTCTCCCCCTCCACACCTCACTCCTCCTGCTCACCTCACTCTTCACCTCCCACCTCCTTCCCTCCCCTCCTCCTCCTCCTCCACACCTCACTCTTCCACTCCCACACCTCCTCTCCTCCACCTCCTCTCCCATACCACACCTCACCTCCTTCCTACCTCACTTTCCCACTCCTCTCCCACTCCACACCTCACCTCCCTCCCACTCCCACTCCCTACCTCCTCTTCCCTCCTCCTCCTCCTCCTCCAATCTCCTCCCTCACACCTCACTCCTTTCCACTCCCTCCTCTTCCACTCACACCACCTCACTCTCCCCTCCCCTCCACTCTTCCACCTCCACTCACTCCTGACTCCACACACCTCTCACTCCTTCCCACTCCACTCCACACTCACACACTCCACTCCTCCTTCCACTCACTCACCTCTTCCCTCCCTCCACACCTCCTCTCCCACCTCCCACCTCACCTCCTCCCTCCCTCCACACACACTGAATCTCTCCCTCCTCACTCTCCCACTCCACACCTCAGTCCTCATTACCTCCTTTACTCACTCACTCTTGCCTCACTCTCCCACCTCACTCCTCCTCCCACTCCACACACACTCCTCCTCCCACTCACTCCTCTCCCTCCATCACTCATACCTCTGCACTCTTCCCACTCCACACATCCTCCTCTTCCACTCCACACCTGACTCCTCCTCCCACTCCACTCCCACCTCCTCCTCCCTCCACACACACTTGACTCTCCCACTCCACACACTCCCACTCTCCCACTCCACACCTCAGTCTCCTTCCCTCCTCACCTCTCACTCCCTCCTCACTCTCACTCCACCTCTTCCCACTCCACACACCTCACTCTCCACTCCTTTGACCACTCCACTCTCCACTCACACACCTCCACTCTTCCCACTCACCTCATTCCACTCTCCCTCCACCTCCACTCTTACTCCACCTCACAGTCCTCCCTCCACTCCCACCACACTCCTCCTCCCACTCCACACTCAACTTGCTCCCTCACTCCACACTCACTCTCCACTCTGCCCACCTCACCTCTCCTCCTAACCTCTTCACTCACACCTCCTCTCCACTCACACACTCCTCTTCCACTCACCTCCTCTCCCACTCACACCTCACTCCTCCCACTCACACCTCACTCTTCCCACTCAACCACATTCCTCTCCTCACTCCACACCTCCCACTCTTCCCTCCACCACTCACTCTCCCTCCTCCTCTCCACTCCACTCTTCCTCACACCTCCTCAATCCTCCCACTCCTCACTCTCCCACTCCTCACTCTTCCTCCTCCTCTCCCCCTCTTTGCCTCCTCTAACCCTCTTCCCTCACACCTCACTCTCCCCTCCCCACACCTCACTCTTCCTCTCCCACTCCTCACTCTCCTCCTCACCTCACCTCTCCCACTCAGACCTCTCCTCTTCCTCCCATGCTCACTCCTCCCTCCCCCTCCACACCCACTCATCCACTCACCACCTCACTCTCCCTCTTATCCCTTCATACCTCACTCTCCCACTCCTCCCCCTCTCCCACTCCTGCCCTCTTCCCTCCTCACTCTCCTCCTTTGCTTCCACTCACTCCATCCACCTCCTGCCTCTCCCCACTCCACACCTCCTGTTCCTCACTCACTCACTCTGCCCTCCTCTTCCATACCTCCTCCCTCTCACACACTCACTCACTTCCTTCCCTCACACCTCACTCTCCACTCCTCCACTCTCCCACTCCTCCCACTCTTCCTCTCACACCTCCCACTCTTCCTCACTCCTCCTCCACTCTCCCACTCCTGCTACTCCCTCCCACTCCCTTCCCTCACCTCCATCTTCCCCTCCACACCACTCCACTCTTCCCTCACTCACCACTCACTCTTCCACTCACACACACTCACTCTTCCACTCACTCACCACACTCCACTCTTCACTCCACACACTCCTCTCCCACTCCTCCCACTCCTCACACCTCCCACTCTTCCCACTCACACCACTCACTCTTACCACTCACACACTCTCCTCCCTCCCTCACACTCCTCTCCACTCACACCTCTCCTCTTCCCTCCACCTCACTCTCCTCTCCACTCCATCTCCCTGCACTCACTGCCTTCCACTCTTCCACACCTCACCTCTCCCCTCCCACCTCCTCTCACTCACACACCTCCTCTCCCACTTCCCTCCTCACTCTTCCACCTCCTCCACTCTCCCACTCCTCCCTCCTCTCCCCTCCCTCCCTCACTACATTCTCCCTCCTCCTCTCCTCCACACACCACTCCTCTTCCCACTCACACCTCATCTCCCACTCTTCCCTCCCTCCTCTCCTCCACTCACACTCCTCCTCCCTCCACCCCATACTGCTCCTATCTTCCCTCCCACCTCCACTCCTCCTCCACACTCACTCCTCCCTCCCTCACACACACTCCTCTTCCCTCCCCTCACTCCTCCACTCTCCCACACCTGCACTCCTCCCTTCACTCCTCACCTCTCACTCCTTCCACTCCTCCACTCACTCACTCCCCACTCACCCTCCACACCTCATCTTCCCTCCCACTCACTCCTCCCACTCTTCCATCACACTCTCCTCTCCCACTCCCTCCATTCATTCCTCCTCTTTGCCTCCTGCCCTCCACTCTCCTCACTCCTCCCTTCCTCCAACATCTACCTCCACACACTCTCCCTCCTCTCACCTTCACTCCTTCCCACTCCTCCCACTCCTGATTCCCACCTCCTCCCTCTCCCATACATTCCATTCCTCCCACCTCACACACCTGTACCTGTCCTCCACTCATCTTCCCTCCAACTGTCTCCTCCTCCACCTGTCACTTCACTGTTCCCACTTTCACCCTCCTCCTGATACTCCTCCTCCTGACACACTCCCTCCCACTCCTGACCCTGCTCCCACTCCTCACTGTGCCTCCCACTGCTCACCACTCCCTGCTCCTCCCACCATCCTCCACTCCTGACCACCTCCCACTCTGGCCTCCTCTGTTTAATCACCTCCCTCCCACTGTCCACCACCTCCCACTCCTACACCACTCCCTACTCCTTACCTCCCCTCCCTCACTCCTGTGCACTCCTCCCTCCACTCTCACACCTCCCACTTCTCACACCTCCACTCTCACCTCCCATTTGTCCCCTCCCACTCCTCACACCTCCCTCTCACCTCCACTGTACCTGCCCCTCCTGTCACCTCCCTGTGCATACACCCACTGTCACCTCACCCACTCATGCACCTCCCTCTGCACCTCCCTCTCCCACTCCCACTCTCCTCCTCCACTCCACACCTCCACTCTCCTCCCTCCTCTAACCTCACTCTCCTCCCATTCTCCACACCTCCCACTCTCACACCTCCCCTCTCACTCCTACTCTCTCTCTCACCTCCCACTCTCCACCTCCTCCCTCTCACATACCACCTCCTCTCACACCTCCCACTCCTCACCTCCACTGTGACACACTCCCACTCTCACGCCTCCACATCTCACACTCCACTCCCTACCTCCACTGTGCCTCCCCCAGTCCTCACACCTCAGTCCTCACTCACTCCTGCCTCCACCTCCCCTCTCCCACACCTCAAACTCTCCACCTCCTCTCACACTCCTCCTCTCTCACACCTCCCACTCTCCACCACACTCCCACTGTCACACCTCCACTGTCCACACCTCCCACCTCCTCACTCCCACTCCCATCCATGCCTCCACTGTCACACCTCCCTCCTGTCCCACCACCTCCCCCTGTCATCACACCTCCCACTGTCACGCCTCCTCCTCCACACTCCACTCTGCCTCCCCTCCTCTCACACCTCCACTGTCACACGCTCCCCTCCTCTCACCACACTCCCCACTCTCCACACCTCCCACTCTCACACCACTCCCACTGCTCACACCTCCCAGTCTCTCACCTCCCACTCTCACGCCACTCCCACTCTCCACCTCCCACTCCCTCACACACTCCCACTCTCCACCTCCCTCCCCTCCTCACACCTCCCCACTCTCACACCTCCCACTGTGCCTCCCACTGTCCACACCTCCCCACTCCTCACACCTCCACTGTCACACCTGACCTGTCACACACTCCTTTCTCCACCTCCCCACACCTCCCACCTCCTCCTCTCACACCTCCCTCCTCTCTTTTACCTCCCACTGTCCACACCTCCCAGTCTCTCCACACTCCCTCTCCGCACCTCCTCTCCCACACCTCCCCTCTCACCTCCCACTCCCTCCTCCTCCTCACACCTCCCACTCTCCTCCCACTCTCCTCACACCTCCCACTGCTCACACCTCCCCACTGTCACACCTCCCTCTCCACCACCTCCCACTGTCACCTCCCTCCTCTCACACCTCTCCTGTCCACCACTCCCACTGTCACACCTCCACTGTCACACCTCCAACTGTGTCCCACCTCCCACCTGTCCACCTCCCAGTCACACCTTGTTCCTCCCTGCTCCACACCTCCCACTGTACACACCTCCCCACTGTCACACACTCCACTGTCCACACCTCCCACTCTCTCACCTCCCACCCTCCACACACTCCCCACTCTCACACACTCCCTCTCCTCCCACCCACACTCCCCCACCCTCCCACACCTCCTCCTCACCTCCCTCTCCACACCTCCCCTCTCCCACCACACACTCCAAGCTCTTTACACCTCTCTCTGTCACACCTCCCACTCTCCACACCACTCACACTCCCCCACACCTCCCCCACCCCTCACACCTCCCACTCTCCTCACACCTCCCACTGTCACACCTCCTCCACTATCACACACCTCCCACTGTCACACACTCCCACTGTCTTCCACCTCCCACTGTCACACCTCCCACTGTCCTCACACCTCCCACTGTCACACCACTCCCCACTGTCACCACCTCCACTGTCACACACTCCCACTGTCCACACCTCCCACTGTCACCTCCGCCTGCCATCACACCGCTCCCACTGTCCACCTCCCACTCCTGTCACACCTCCCCACTCCCCCCTCCCTCCTCCCCTCCTCTCACACCACTCCCACTGTCACACCTCCCACTGTCACACCTCCCACTGTCACCACCTCCACTGTCACCTCCCATACCTCCACTGTCCCACACACACTCCCACTGCTCCCCTCCCACCTCCTGTCCACACCTCCCCTCCACCTCCTCCTCCTCTCACCTCCACTGTCCACCTCCACTCCTCTCCTCCCCACCTCCCACTGTCACACACTCCCAGGTCTCCCACACCTACCTCTCCTCACCTCCCCATCTCCACGCCTCCCACTGGCCACACCTCCACTCTCACTCTCCATCTCCTATCTGCCTCCACTCTCCACACCTCCCCTCTCACACCTCCCTCTCCTCCCTCCCTCACTCCTCCCACCTCCCCTCCCCCTCCTCCTCCTCTTTCTCCTCTCCACCTCCCTCCTCCTCCTCCCACTCCTCCCCTCACCTCCCTCCCTCTCCACCTCCTCTCACCACCTCCCACTGCTCCACCACCTCCCCACTCTCATACCTCCTCCTCCTCCCTCCCTCCTACCTCCCTCTCTCACACCCTCCCTCCACTCACTCCTCTCACTCTCCACACCTCCCATTCCTCACACACTCCCTCTCTCCTCACTCCCTACCTCCTCTCACCTCTCACTCTCCTCCCACTCTCCCTGCCTCCCCTCTCCACCACTCCCACTGTCACCTCCCTCCCACTCCTCAAGCCTCCCACTCTCTCACACTCCCACTGTCACACCACTCCTGTCACACCACTCCCACTGTCACACACTCCACTGTCACCACCTCCCACTGTCACACCTCCCACTGTCACCACCTCCCCCTCCACACCTCCCCACTCCTCCCACTCCTCCCCTCTGTCCTCCACCTGTCACACCACTCCTGTCCTCCACCTGTCACTGTCACCTCCCCACTGTCCACCCTCCCCTCCCTGTCCACACGCCATATACCTCCCACTGTCACACCTCCACCTCCCTCCTCCTACCTCTCCCGCCATGCCCACTGTCTCCTCTCCACTCCTCCCACTGTCCCCACACACTCCCCAGTCCTCACACCACTACCACTCCTCACACCACTGCCTCCACTCTCACCTCCACCTGACCCACTGACCTCCTCCCTCCTCTCACACGCTCTCACTATCACACCACTCCCCTCTCACACCTCCCTCTCTCACACCTCCCTTCCTCTCACCTCCTCTCCTCACACCTCCCACTCCTCACCTCTCCACTCCTCACCTCCTCCCTCCTCTCACCTCCCTCCCACTCTCACACCTCCCACTCTCACCTCCCTCCTGTCACACCATCCCACTGTCTCCTCCCACTCCTCTTGCCTCCCTCTCCTCCACCTCCTCCTCCCACTCCACTCCACTCTCCTCCTCTCACTCCTCTCTCTCTCCCACCTCCCATTCTCACCTCCCACTCCCCTCTGCTCCTACACACCTCTCGCCTCTCACTCTCACACCTCCCCTCTCACACACTCCCATCTCTGCCTCCCACCTCCCTGCCTCCACCTCTCTCTCCTCCCTCCTCCCTCCTCCCCACCTCCCCTCCTCACCACCTCCCCACTCCTCACACCTCCACTGTCACACCTCCCACTCTCACACCTCCCCACTCCTCACACCTCCCACTGTCACCACCTCCCACTGTCCACACCTCCCAGTCCTCACACCTCCACTCCTCACGCCACTCCCACTCTCACCTCCCTCTCTTCACCTCCCCTCCACCTCCTCTCCCACACTCCCACTGTCACACCTCCCACTGTCCACCACTCCCCACTGTCACACCTCCACTCTCCACCACCTCCCACTGTCCTCCACTCCTGTCACACCTCCCACTGCTCCACCACTCCCACTGTCCTCACACCTCCCACTGTCCACCTCCCACCTGTGTCCCACTGTCACACCTCCCCTGTGCCTCCCACTGTCCACACCTCCCACTGTCACACCTCCCACTCCCAATGTCACACCTCCCACTGTCACACCTCTGACTGTCACACCTCCACCTGTCACACCTCCCACTGTCACACTCACTGTCCCCATCCAGTACCCCCCACCTCCCACTGTCACACCACTCCCACTGTCACACCTCCCACTGTCACACCTCCTTGTGCACCTCCCACTGTCACACCTCCCAGTCCACACCTCCTGTCACACCTCCCGCTGTGACACCTCCACTGTCACACACTCCCAGTCCCACACCTCCCCTGTCACCCTCCACCCTCCACACTCCCACTACTGTCCACACCTCCTCTCACACCTCCTCCCTCCACACACTCCACCCTCACACCTCCCTCCTCTGACCTCCACTCTGCCATCCCACCTCACCTCCTCCTCACCTCTCCTGTCCCCACTCCCACTCCCCTCTCCTCAAGCCTCTCACCTCACCCTCACCTCCCACTGTCCCCACCCTCCTCCTCTCCCCTCCCTGTCACTCACCTCCTATCACACCTCCACTGTCCTCCACCTCCACTGTCACACCTCCCACTGTCACACCTCCTGTCCACTCATCACCTCCACTGTCCACATACTCCACTGTCCACCACCTCCCACTGTCACCACCTCCCACTGTCACACCTCCACTGTCATCTCCTGTCACCTCCCACTGTCATCACACCTCCCCTGTCCACACCTCACTGTCACACCTCACTGTCCACACCTCACTGTCACACCTCACTGTCCACACCTCACTGTCACACCTCACTGTCACACCTCACTGTCCACACCTCACTGTCACACCTCACTGTCACACCTCACTGTCACACTCCTCCACTGTATCACACCTCCCACTGTCCCCTCTCACACACTCCACTGTCTGCCTCCACTGTCCACACCTCCCACTGTCACCTCCCTCCTGACTCTACCTCCCACTGTCACACACTCCCACTGTCACCCCTCCCACTGTCACCTCCCACTGTCCACACCTCCCACTGTCCTCCCTGTCACCTCCTGTCACCACCTCCCACTGTCCACCACCTCCCACACCTCCCTCCACACCTCCCACTGTCCCACCACTCCTGATCTCCTCCCCACCTCCCCTCCTCACACACCTCCCTCCTGTCACACCTCCCAGTCTGACACCTCCACTCTCACTCCTCCCCCACACGCTCTCACTACCTCCCACCTGAACCTCCTCTCACCTCCCTGCTCTCCTCCTCCTCCCTCCCCTCCTCTCTGCACTCCCACTCTCCACCACCTCCCTTCTCCACCTCCTCCCACTCCTCTCCTCCTCTCATCTTCCTCTCCTCCCTCCCTCCTCCCCTCTCCTCCCACTCCTCCTCCCTCCTCTCTGCCTCCCTGTCACCTCCCACTGTCACCACCTCCTCCTCCACACACTCCCCACTCCACACCTCCTCTCCTCCACCTCCCACTCTCCTCCTCCACCTCCTCTCACCACTCCCTCTCACACCTCCCACTCCCCCACCACCTCCCACTCTCTCACCACACTCTCTCACCTCCTCCCTCCTCTCCTCCTCACTCCTTCCCACTGTCCATCCCACTCTTCCACCTGTCACCTCCTCCTCACACACTCCCACTCTCACACCTCCTCCTCCCACACCTCCCCTCCCACTCTCCACCTCCCACCTCCTCCTCCACTCCCACTCCCTCTGCTACCTCACTCTCACACACTCCCACTCTCACACACTCTCACTCTCACACACTCCCACTCTCACACACTCCCACTCTCACACACTCCCACTCTCACACACTCCCACTCTCACACACTCCCACTCTCACACACTCCCACTCACACACTCCCACTCTCACACACTCCCACTCTCACACACTCCCACTCTCACACACTCCCACTCTCACACACTCCCACTCTCACACACTCCCACTCTCACACACTCCCACTGTCACACACTCCCACTGTCACACACTCCCACTCTCACACACTCCCACTGTCACACACTCCCACACTCCCACTCTCACACACTCTCACTCTCACACACTCCCACTCTCACACACTCCCACTCTCACACACTCCCACTCTTCTTGTTCTGAGAAATAGTATAATATTCCTCACAGCGTCTCCAGCTGTGATTAGCCAATTAATTAGATCAATAACGTGACGTCACAGAGATGCTCGTCCCTGATTGGCCGCTCTGCAATGTTTACCGGTGACGTCAGGGGGAAAAGGCGGCAGGTGATTGGTCGATATGCAATGTTTACAAGTGACGTCACGCAGGAGGGCGCGTGTGATTGGTCACTGATACAACGTCTCACACACACACACACAAAAAAAAGTCTGTCTGTGATTGGCTGACTCTGTGATGTTCATAATAGAATGCGAGGATGTGATTGGTCAGTTTACAGGGTGCGTCAGGCAGTTAAGTGGCTCCTGGTTGGTCGCCACTCGCAGGGAGAGAGGGAGAGGGAGATGAAAGGAAGAGGGAGAGGACATGGAAAGAGAGAGAGGGGGGAAGGGGAAAGGGAGAGAGGAACACAGAGAGGGAGAGGAACAGAGAGGGAGAGGAATAGAGAGATGAACAGGGACAGGGACATGAAGAGGAACAGAGGGAGAGGGAGAAAGGAACAGGGAAACTGGAGCACCAACACAGCAGTCAGTAGGTAAGCAACAGTCTAGACAAATGACTGTCGTCTTGCGCAAGACACTGCCCTCCCTTCCTCTCTCTCCCTCCTTTCCTTCCTTCTTCCTTCCCTCCCAATCACCTCCTGCACTCCTTGGTAATCTGCTGTCAGGGAGTAATGACTGTCACACTCCCCTCTCCCTCCCTCCCTCCCTCCCTCTCTCTCACCTCTCCCTCCCTCCATCCCCCTCTCCTCTCTCCCTCCTTTCCCTTCCCCTCTTTCATTCTCTCCCTCCCTCTCCTGTCCCTACTTTTCTCCCTCCCTCTCCTCTCTCCCTACTTTCCTCCCTCAATCTCACCTCTCCCTCCCTCCTTCCCTCCCCCTCTCCTCTCTCCCTCCCTTCCCTTCCCCTCTTTCATTCTCTCCCTCCCTCTCCTGTCCCTACTTTTCTCCCTCCCTCTCCTCTCTCCCTACTTTCCTCCCTCCCTCTCCCCACTCCATATTCCTCAGTGTAGTGTATGGTATACATCATACACACTGGTGCAAGTTGCCGGTATACACACCAGGTATACCTTGGGTATACAAGGTAGTATACATATACACAAGAAATATTGCAGAGTGGAGGGTAACTCCTCTCAGTGGAGGGTAACTTCTCTCAGTGGAGGGTAACTCCTCTCAGTGGAGGGTAACTCCTCTCAGTGGAGGGTAACTCCTCTCAGTGGAGGGTAACTCCTCTCAGTGGAGGGTAACTCCTCTCAGTGGAGGGTAACTCCTCTCAGTGGAGGGTAACTCCTCTCAGTGGAGGGTAGCTCCTCTCAGTGGAGGGTAACTCCTCTCAGTGGAGGGTAACTCCTCTCAGTGGAAGGTAACTCCTCTCAGTGGAGGGTAACTCCTCTCAGTGGAGGGAAACTCCTCTCAGTGGAAGGTAACTCATCTCAGTGGAGGGTAACTCCTCTCAGTGGAGGGTAACTCCTTTCAGTGGAGGGTAACTCCTCTCAGTGGAGGGTAACTCCTCTCAGTGGAGGGTAACTCCTCTCAGTGGAGGGAAACTCCTCTCAGTGGAAGGTAACTCCTCTCAGTGGAGGGTAACTCCTCTCAGTGGAGGGTAACTCCTCTCAGTGGAGGGTAACTCCTCTCAGTGGAGGGTAGCTCCTCTCAGTGGAGGGTAACTCCTCTCAGTGGAGGGTAACTCCTCTCAGTGGAGGGTAACTCCTCTCAGTGGAGGGGTAACTCCTCTCAGTGGAGGATAACTCCTCTCAGTGGAGGGTAACTCCTCTCAGTGGAGGGTAACTCCTCTCAGTGGACGGTAACTCCTCTCAGTGGAGGGTAACTCCTCTCAGTGGAGGGTAACTGCTCTCAGTGGAGGGTAACTCCTCTCACTGGAGGGTAACTCCTCTCAGTGGAGGGTAACTCCTCTCAGTGGAGGGTAACTCCTCTCAGTGGAGGGTAACTCCTCTCAGTGGAGGGAAACTAGTGGAAAGTAACTCCTCTCAGTGGAGGGTAACTCCTCTCAGTGGAGGGTAACTCCTCTCAGTGGAGGGTAACTCCTCTCAGTGGAGGGTAACTCCTCTCAGTGGAGGGTAACTCCTCTCAGTGGAGGGTAACTCCTCTCAGTGGAGGGTAACTCCTCTCAGTGGAGGGTAACTCCTCTCAGTGGAGGGGTAACTCCTCTCAGTGGAGGGTAACTCCTCTCAGTGGAGGGTAACTCCTCTCAGTGGAGGGTAACTCCTCTCAGTGGATGGTAACTCCTCTCAGTGGAGGGTAACTCCTCTCAGTGGAGGGTAACTCCTCTCAGTGGAGGGTAACTCCTCTCAGTGGAGTGTAACTCCTCTCAGTGGAGGGTAACTCCTCTCAGTGGAGGGTAACTTCTCTCAGTGGAGGGTAACTCCTCTCACTGGAATGTAACTCCTCTCAGTGGAGGGTAACTCCTCTCAGTGGAGGGTAACTCCTCTCAGTGGAGGGTAACTCCTCTCAGTGGAGGGTAACTCCTCTCACTGGAGGGTAACTCCTCTCAGTGGAGGGTAACTCCTCTCAGTGGAGGGTAACTTCTCTCAGTGGAGGGTAACTCCTCTCAGTGGAGGGTAACTCCTCTCAGTGGAGGGTAACTCCTCTCAGTGGAGGGTAACTTCTCTCAGTGGAGGGTAACTCCTCTCAGTGGAGGGTAACTCCTTTCAGTGGAGGGTAACTCCTCTCAGTGGAGGGTAACTCCTCTCAGTGGAGGGTAACTCCTCTCAGTGGAGGGAAACTCCTCTCAGTGGAAGGTAACTCCTCTCAGTGGAGGGTAACTCCTCTCAGTGGAGGGTAACTCCTCTCAGTGGAGGGTAACTCCTCTCAGTGGAGGGTAACTCCTCTCAGTGGAGGGTAGCTCCTCTCAGTGGAGGGTAACTCCTCTCAGTGGAGGGTAACTCCTCTCAGTGGAGGGTAACTCCTCTCAGTGGAGGGGTAACTCCTCTCAGTGGAGGATAACTCCTCTCAGTGGAGGGTAACTCCTCTCAGTGGAGGGTAACTCCTCTCAGTGGAGGGGTAACTCCTCTCAGTGGAGGGTAACTCCTCTCAGTGGAGGGTAACTCCTCTCAGTGGAGGGTAACTCCTCTCAGTGGAGGGTAACTCCTCTCAGTTGAGGGTAACTCCTCTCAGTGGAGGGTAACTCCTCTCAGTGGAGGGTAAATCCTCTCAGTGGAGTGTAACTCCTCTCAGTGCAGGGTAACTCCTCTCAGTGGAGGGTAACTCCTCTCAGTGGAGGGTAACTCCTCTCAGTGGAGGGTAACTCCTCTCAGTGGAGGGTAACTCCTCTCAGTGGAGGGTAACTCCTCTCAGTGGAGGGTAACTCCTCTCAGTGGAGGGTAACTCCTCTCAGTGGAGGGTAACTCCTCTCAGTGGAGGGTAACTTCTCTCAGTGGAGGGTAACTCCTCTCAGTGGAGGGTAACTCCTCTCAGTGGAGGGTAACTCCTCTCAGTGGAGGGTAACTTCTCTCAGTGGAGGGTAACTCCTCTCACTGGAGGGTAACTCCTCTCACTGGAGGGTAACTTCTCTCAGTGGACGGTAACTCCTCTCAGTGGAGGGTAACTCCTCTCAGTGGAGGGAAACTCCTCTCAGTGGAGGGTAACTCCTCTCACTGGAGGGTAACTCCTCTCACTGGAGGGTAACTCCTCTCAGTGGAGGGTAACTCCTCTCACTGGAGGGTAACTCCTCTCACTGGAGGGTAACTCCTCTCAGTGGAGGGTAACTCCTCTCAGTGGAGGGTAACTCCTCTCAGTGGAGGGTAACTCCTCTCAGTGGAGGGTAACTCCTCTCACTGGAGGGTAACTCCTCTCAGTGGAGGGTAACTCCTCTCAGTGGAGGGTAACTCCTCTCACTGGAGGGTAACTTCTACCGCCGCAGATCAACACTGTGAACACACCCTCCACCCATGTTATTAACACCCACACCCTCCACCCATGTTATTAACACTCACACCCTCCACCCATGTTATTAACACCCACACCCTCCACCCATGTTATTAACACCCACACCCTCCACCCATGTTATTAACACCCACACCCTCCACCCATGTTAGTAACACTCACACCCTCCACCCATGTTAGTAACACTCACACCCTCCACCCATGTTAGTAACACCCACACCCTCCACCCATGTTAGTAACACCCACACCCTCTACCCATGTTAGTAACACCCACACCCTCCACCCATGTTAGTAACACTCACACCCTCCACCCATGTTAGTAACACTCACACCCTCCACCCATGTTAGTAACACCCACACCCTCCACCCATGTTAGTAACACTCACACCCTCCACC
Organism: Cherax quadricarinatus; assembly: GCF_038502225.1. NCBI lineage: Eukaryota > Metazoa > Arthropoda > Malacostraca > Decapoda > Parastacidae > Cherax > Cherax quadricarinatus. The sequence continues at coordinate 41,612 of NW_027196341.1, read as the reverse complement.
CATGTTATTAACACCCACACCCTCCACCCATGTTATTAACACCCACACCCTCCACCCATGTTAGTAACACTCACACCCTCCACCAACGTTAGTAACACTCACACCCTCCACCAACGTTAGTAACACTCACACCCTCCACCAACGTTAGTAACACTCACACCCTCCACCAACGTTAGTAACACCCACACCCTCCACTTATGTTAGTAACACCCACACCCTCCACCCATGTTAGCAACACCCACACCCTCCACCCATGTTAGCAACACCCACACCCTCCACCAACGTTAGTAACACTCACACCCTCCACCCATGTTAGTAACACTCACACCCTCCACCAACGTTAGTAACACTCACACCCTCCACCAACGTTAGTAACACTCACACCCTCCACCAACGTTAGTAACACTCACACCCTCCACCCATGTTAGTAACACCCACACCCTCCACTTATGTTAGTAACACCCAAACCCTCCACCCATGTTAACAACACCCACACATTCCACCAACGTTAGTAACACTCACACCCTCCACCCATGTTAGTAACACTCACACCCTCCACCCATGTTAGTAACACTCACACCCTCCACTTATGTTAGTAACACTCACACCCTCCACCTATGTTAGCAACACCCACACCCTCCACTTATGTTAGTAACACTCACACCCTCCACCCATGTTAGTAACACTCACACCCTCCACCCATGTTAGTAACACCCACACTCTCCACCAATGTTAGTAACACCCACACCCTCCACCCATGTTAGTAACACCCACACTCTCCACCAATGTTAGTAACACCCACACCCTCCACCAATGTTAGTAACACTCACACCCTCCACCCATGTTAGTAACACTCACACCCTCCACCCATGTTAGCAACACCCACACCCTCCACCCATGTTAGTAACACCCACACCCTCCACCCATGTTAGTAACACCCACACTCTCCACCAATGTTAGTAACACCCACACCCTCCACCCATGTTAGTAACACCCACACCCTCCACCTATGTTAGCAACACCCACACCCTCCACTTATGTTAGTAACACTCACACCCTCCACCCATGTTAGTAACACTCACACCCTCCACCCATGTTAGCAACACCCACACCCTCCACCAACGTTAGTAACACTCACACCCTCCACCCATGTTAGTAACACCCACACCCTCCACCCATGTTAGCAACACCCACACCCTCCACCAACGTTAGTAACACCCACACCCTCCACCCATGTTAGTAACACCCACACCCTCCACCAACGTTAGTAACACCCACACCCTCCACCCATGTTAGCAACACCCACACCCTCCACCAACGTTAGTAACACTCACACCCTCCACCCATGTTAGTAACACCCATACCCTCCACGCATGTTAGCAACACCCACACCCTCCACCAACGTTAGTAACACCCACACCCTCCACCCATGTTAGTAACACACACACCCTCCACCAACGTTAGTAACACCCACACCCTCCACCCATGTTAGTAACACACACACCCTCCACCCATGTTAGCAACACCCACCATCTCCACCAACGATAGTAACACTCACACCCTCCACCCATGTTAGTAACACCCACACCCTCCACCCATGTTAGCAACACCCACACCCTCCACCAACGTTAGTAACACCCACACCCTCCACCCATGTTAGTAACACACACACCCTCCACCCATGTTAGCAACACCCACACCCTCCACCAACGTTAGTAACACTCACACCCTCCACCCATGTTAGTAACACCCACACCCTCCACCCATGTTAGCAACACCCACACCCTCCACCAACGTTAGCAACACCCACACCCTCCACCCATGTTAGTAACACCTACACCCTCCACCCATGTTAGCAACACCCACACCCTCCACCAACGTTAGCAACACCCACACCCTCCACCCATGTTAGTAACACCCACACCCTCCACCCATGTTAGTAACACACACCCTCCAACCATGTTAGTAACACCCACACCCTCCACCCATGTTAGTAACACTCACACCCTCCACCCATGTTAGTAACACCCACACCCTCCACCCATGTTAGTAACACTCACACCCTCCACCATTGTTAGCAACACCCACACCCTCCACCCATGTTAGTAACACTCACACCCTCCACCCATGTTAGTAGCACTCACACCCTCCACCCATATTAGTAACACTCACACCTTCCACCCATGTTAGTAACACTCACACCCTCCACCCATGTTAGTAACACCCACACCCTCCACCCATGTTAGTAACACCCACACCCTTCACCCATGTTAGTAGCACTCACACCCTCCACCCATATTAGTAACACTCACACCTTCCACCCATGTTAGTAACACTCACACCCTCCACCCATGTTAGTAACACCCACACCCTCCACCCATGTTAGTAACACTCACACCCTCCACCCATGTTAGTAACACCCACACCCTCCACCCATGTTAGTAACACTCACACCCTCCACCCATGTTAGTAACACCCACACCCTCCACCCATGTTAGTAACACCCACACCCTCCACCAACGTTAGTAACACTCACACCCTCCACCCATGTTAGTAACACTCACACCCTCCACCCATGTTAGTAACACCCACACCCTCCACCCATGTTAGTAACACCCACACCCTCCACCCATGTTAGTAACACTCACACCCTCCACCCATGTTAGTAACACTGACACCCTCCACCCATGTTAGTAAAACCCACACCCTCCACCCATGTTAGTAACACCCACACCCTCCACCCATGTTAGTAACACTCACACCCTCCACCCATGTTAGTAACACCCACACCCTCCACCCATGTTAGTAACACCCACACCCTCCACCCATGTTAGTAACACTCACACCCTCCACCCATGTTAGTAACACCCACACCCTCCACCCATGTTAGTAACACTCACACCCTCCACCCATGTTAGTAACACTCACACCCTCCACCCATGTTAGTAACACCCACACCCTCCACCCATGTTAGTAACACCCACACCCTGCACCCATGTTAGTAACACCCACACCCTCCACTTATGTTAGTAACACTCACACCCTCCACCCATGTTAGTAACACCCACACCCTCCACCCATGTTAGTAACACTCACACCCTCCACCCATGTTAGTAACACCCACACCCTCCACCCATGTTAGTAACACTCACACCCTCCACAAATGTTAGTAACACTCACACCCTCCACCCATGTTAGTAACTCCCACACCCTCCACCCATGTTAGTAACACTCACACCCTCCACCCATGTTAGTAACACCCACGCCCTCCACCCATGTTAGTAACACTCACACCCTCCACCCATGTTAGTAACACTCATACCCTCCACCCATGTTAGTAACACCCACACCCTCCACCCATGTTAGTAACACCCACACCCTCCACCAATGTTAGCAACACCCACACCCTCCACCAACGTTAGCAACACCCACACCCTCCACCCATGTTAGTAACACCCACACCCTCCACCCATGTTAGCAACACCCACACCCTCCACCAACGTTAGTAACACTCACACCCTCCACCCATGTTAGTAACACTCACACCCTCCACCCATGTTAGTAACACCCACACCCTCCACCCATGTTAGTAACATCCACATCCTCCACCCATGTTAGTAACACCCACACCCTCCACCCATGTTAGTAACACCCACACCCTCCACCAATGTTAGCACCACCCACACCCTGTTAGCAACACCCACACCCTCCACCAACGTTAGCAACACCCACACCCTCCACCCATGTTAGTAACACCCAGACCCTCCACCCATGTTAGTAACACCCACACCCTCCACCCATGTTAGTAACACCCACACCCTCCACCAATGTTAGCAACACCCACACCCTCCACCAACGTTAGCAACACCCACACCCTCCACCCATGTTAGTAACACCCACACCCTCCACCCATGTTAGTAACACCCACACCCTCCACCCATGTTAGTAACACCCACACCCTCCACCCATGTTAGTAACACCCACACCCTCCACCCATGTTAGTAACACCCACACGTTCCACCCATGTTAGTAACACCCACACCCTCCACCCATGTTAGTAACACCCACACGCTTCACCCATGTTAGTAACACCCACACCCTCCACCCATGTTAGTAACACCCACACCCTCCACCAATGTTAGCAACACCCACACCCTCCACCAACGTTAGCAACACCCACACCCTCCACCCATGTTAGTAACACCAACACCCTCCACCCATGTTAGTAACACCCACACCCTCCACCCATGTTAGTAACACCCACACCCTCCACCCATGTTAGTAACACCCACACCCTCCACCCATGTTAGTAACACCCACACGCTCCACCCATGTTAGTAACACCCACACCCTCCACCCATGTTAGTAACACCCACACCCTCCACCCATGTTAGTAACACCCACACCCTCCACCCATGTTAGTAACACCCACATGCTCCACCCATGTTAGTAACACTCACACCCTCCACCCATGTTAGTAACACCCACACCCTCCACCCATGTTAGTAACACCCACACCCTCCAACCATGTTAGTAACACTCACACCCTCCACCCATGTTAGTAACACTCACACCCTCCACCCATGTTAGTAACACCCACACCCTCCACCCATGTTAGTGACACCCACACCCTCCACCCATGTTAGTAACACCTACACCCTCCACCCATGTTAGTGACACCCACACCCTCCACCCATGTTAGTAACACCCACACCCTCCACCCATGTTAGTGACACCCACACCCTCCACCCATGTTAGTCACACCCACACCCTCCACCCATGTTAGTAACACCCACACCCTCCACCCATGTTAGTAACACCCACACCCTCCACCCATGTTAGTAACACCCACACCCTCCACCCATGTTAGTGACACCCACACCCTCCACCCATGTTAGTAACACTCACACCCTCCACCCATGTTAGTGACTCCCACACCCTCCACCCATGTTAGTAACACCCACACCCTCCACCCATGTTAGTAACACTCACACCCTCCACCCATGTTAGTAACACTCACACCCTCCACCCATGTTAGTAACACTCACACCCTCCACCCATGTTAGTAACACTCACACCCTCCACCCATGTTAGTAACACCCACACCCTCCACCCATGTTAGTAACACCCACACCCTCCACCCATGTTAGTAACACCCACACCCTCCACCCATGTTAGTAACACCCACACCCTCCACCCATGTTAGTAACACCCACACCCTCCACCCATGTTAGTAACACCCACACCCTCCACCCATGTTAGTAACACCCACACCCTCCACCCATGTTAGTAACACCCACACCCTCCACCCATGTTAGTAACACCCACACCCTCCACCAACGTTAGCAACACCCACACCCTCCACCCATGTTAGTAACACCCACACCCTCCACCCATGTTAGTAACACCCACACCCTCCACCCATGTTAGTAACACCCACACCCTCCACCCATGTTAGTAACACCCACACCCTCCACCCATGTTAGTAACACCCACACCCTCCACCCATGTTAGTAACACCCACACCCTCCACCCATGTTAGTAACACCCACACCCTCCACCCATGTTAGTAACACTCACACCCTCCACCCATGTTAGTAACACCCACACCCTCACCCATGTTAGTAACCCTCCACCCATGTTAGTAACACCCACACCCTCCACGCATGTTAGTAACACTCACACCCTCCACCCATGTTAGTAACACTCACACCCTCCACCCATGTTAGTAACACTCACACCCTCCACCCATGTTAGTAACACTCACACCCTCCACCCATGTTATTAACACCCACACCCTCCACCCATGTTAGTAACACTCACACCCTCCACCCATGTTAGTAACACCCACACCCTCCACCCATGTTAGTAACACCCACACCCTCCACCCATGTTAGTAACACTCACACCCTCCACCCATGTTATTAACACCCACACCCTCCACCCATGTTAGTAACACCCACACCCTACACCCATGTTAGTAACACCCACACCCTACACCCATGTTAGAAACACCACACCCTCCACCCATGTTAGTAACACCCACACCCTCCACCCATGTTAGTAACACTCACACCCTCCACCCATGTTAGTAACACCCACACCCTCCACCCATGTTAGTAACACTCACACCCTCCTCCCATGTTATTAACACCCACACCCTCCACCCACGTTAGTAACACCCACACCCTCCACCCATGTTAGTAACACCCACACCCTCCACCCATGTTAGTAACACTCACACCCTCCACCCATGTTAGTAACACCCACACCCTCCACCCATGTTAGTAACACCCACACCCTCCACCCATGTTAGTAACACTCACACCCTCCACCCATGTTAGTAACACCCACACCCTCCACCCATGTTAGTAACACTCACACCCTCCACCCATGTTAGTAACACTCACACCCTCCACCCATGTTAGTAACACTCACACCCTCCACCCATGTTAGTAACACTCACACCCTCCACCCATGTTAGTAACACCCACACCCTCCACCCATGTTAGTAACACCCACACCCTCCACCCATGTTAGTAACACTCACACCCTCCACCCATGTTAGTAACACCCACACCCTCCACCCATGTTAGTAACACTCACACCCTC
>NW_027196341.1:12500-27500 GCF_038502225.1 Cherax quadricarinatus | reverse complement strand
AGGACCAGGTGATAAGGCTGAGGAAAGAAGGTGGAGAACTCACAAGAAACGATCAAGAGGTATGTGAGGAGCTCAACACGAGATTTAAAGAAGTATTTACAGTAGAGACAGGAAGGACTCTGGGGGGACAGACCAGATGGGGACACCAGCAAGGAATACACCAACAAGTGTTGGACGACATACATACAGATGAGGAGGAGGTGAAGAAACTGCTAAGGGACATCGATACCTCAAAGGCAATGGGACCGGACAACATCTCCCCATGGGTCCTTAGAGAGGGAGCAGATATGTTGTGCGTGCCACTTACCACAATCTTCAACACGTCCCTGGAAACTGGGCAACTACCTGAGGTATGGAAGACGGCAAATGTAGTTCCAATTTTTAAAAAAGGAGACAGAAAAGAGGCACTAAACTATAGACCTGTGTCATTGACGTGTATAGTATGCAAAATTATGGAGAAGATTATCAGGAGGAGAGTGGTGGAGCACCTGGAACGGAACAAGAGTATAAATGCCAACCAGCACGGATTCATGGAAGGCAAATCCTGTGTCACAAACCTTCTGGAGTTTTATGATAAAATAACAGAAGTAAGACACGAGAGAGAGGGGTGGGTTGATTGCATCTTCTTGGACTGCAAGAAGGCCTTTGACACAGTTCCTCACAAGAGATTAGTGCAGAAGCTAGAGCATCAGGCGCATATAACGGGAAGGGCACTGCAATGGATCAGAGAATACCTGACAGGGAGACAACAACGAGTCATGGTACGTAATGATGTATCACAGTGGGCACCTGTGACGAGCGGGGTCCCACAGGGGTCGGTCCTAGGACCAGTGCTATTTTTGCTATATGTGAACGACATGATGGAAGGGTTAGACTCAGAAGTGTCCCTGTTTGCAGATGATGTGAAGTTAATGAGGAGAATTAAATCTGATGAGGACCAGGCAGGACTTCAAAGAGACCTGGACAGACTGCACACCTGGTCCAGCAAATGGCTTCTCGAATTTAATCCTGCCAAATGCAAAGTCATGAAGATAGGGGAAGGGCACAGAAGACCACAGACAGAGTATAGGCTAGGTGGCCAAAGACTGCAAACCTCACTCAAGGAGAAAGATCTTGGGGTGAGTATAACACCGAGCATGTCTCCGGAAGCACACATCAACCAGATAACTGCTGCAGCATATGGGCGCCTGGCAAACCTGAGAACAGCATTCCGATACCTTAGTAAGGAATCGTTCAAGACACTGTACACCGTGTATGTCAGGCCCATACTGGAGTATGCAGCACCTGTTTGGAACCCGCACTTGATAAAGCACGTCAAGAAACTAGAGAAAGTACAAAGGTTTGCGACAAGGTTAGTTCCAGAGCTAAGGGGAATGTCCTATGAAGAAAGATTAAGGGAAATCGGCCTGACGACACTGCAGGACAGGAGGGTCAGGGGAGACATGATAACGACATATAAAATACTGCGTGGAATAGACAAGGTGGACAAAGACAGGATGTTCCAGGGAGGGGACACAGAAACAAGAGGCCACAATTGGAAGTTGAAGACACAAATGAGTCAGAGAGATATTAGGAAGTATTTCTTCAGTCATAGAGTTGTAAGGCAGTGGAATAGCCTAGAAAATGACGTAGTGGAGGCAGGAACCATACACAGTTTTAAGACGAGGTTTGATAAAGCTCATGGAGCGGGGAGAGAGAGGGCCCAGTAGCAACCGGTGAAGAGGCGGGGCCAGGAGCTAAGACCCGACCCCTGCAACCACAAATAGGTGAGTACAAATAGGTGAGTACACACACACACACACACACACATACAGGATTTCACACCTTCCTGTGAAGTGACCCTCTAACCCTTCCTTTCCCCACCATTTCTCTCCCTCTCCTCTCCTCTCTCTTCCTCTCTCTCTCTCTCTCTCTCTCTCTCTCTCTCTCTCTCTCTCTCTCTCTCTCTCTCTCTCTCTCTCTCTCTCTCTCTCTTTCTCTCATCCTCTCTTCCTCTCTCTCTTCCTCTCACTCTTTCTCTCTCTTCCTCTCTCTCTCCCTCTCTCTCTCCCTCTCCCTTCCTCTCTTACTCTCTCTCTCTTCCTCTTCTTTTTTTTTCTCTCTCTTCCCTTGGCACTCCCCCCTCTCTCTTATCTTTTCCCTCTCTCTCACTTTCTCCCCCCTTTTCCCTTCTTTTCCCCTCTCTTCTTCTACCCTCCCCTTCTATTTCTCCCTCTCTCTCACTCTCTCCCCCTTTTTTCTTTTTATCTTTCTCTCTCTCTTTCACTAAAAAAAAAATGGTTGGGACTCGCAGGAATCAGGGATCAGATGACAATGGTACTGGTAGGGAGGAATGGATGGAGGAGCAGTGGAAAAGGATAGAGCAAGAATGGGAGAGAAAATTAGGAGAGCTTTCTGAATAAATGGAGAAAGAGCTCTCTGTGAAATGGGAAAAGAGGTCGGAGAAGGAGATGAAGAGTTGGGAGGCACAAGTCGAAACTGCAGTAGCCAGGGTAAAGGTCCTAGAATTTGAGGTAAACAGGCTGAAGCAAGTCTCAGGGGTAGTGACCAGAGAAGACACACCATACGAAGCTGAGAGGCTGAACAGGAAGGAAGGAGATATGAATTATGCTAAGGTCATATCAGCCTGCAAAGAAGGGCCAGGGAATGGAAGGGAAGAGCAGATGGGTGCAGATGGAGAGGGAGATAGGTCGAATGCTGAGGCACAACCATGCTACCAAGAGCCACTGGAAAAATCAAGGGAGAAAATGACCACATACAGACAGGAACCAGAGTCACAGAGGGAGAGGCAATGGGAGGAGGAAAGGGCAAAATCAGTGTTTATCCATGGGCTTCGGGAGAGAGAGGAAAGGACACACACTGAAAGACGGCAGGAAGAAAGAAAGGAGATTGAGAAAATCATCACGGAAATAGGGGGAGAAAACATGGATGAGATTGTAAATTTTCAGAGAATAGGGGGGAACTCGAAGGGGAGAAACCGACCAATCAAGCTGATTCTCAGGACAGAAACAGTGCAGAACAGGATCCTCCAAGAGTACAAGAAGGTGTTCCTAGACAGAGACAGAACACAAACAGAGAGACAGCAGCTGAGGGAGAGGACAAAAAAGCGAAAGGAACTAGGAAAGGAGACAAGGATGGAACCAGCAGAGGTCAGTCAGAGCAGAACAGAGCAGCAAGGGCAAGCACACACACAACTATCCTCAGAACCCCACAACCTATCACACCATCCCAACACACATTACAATCCATACCCACAGCTTCCACCCAACCCCCAACCATAGAATCCCACAGTATGCTACTAGGTCTCCCACCCCCACAGGCCCCCCAAACCACAGTGTTGGAAAGGAAACTGAAGGTATGGTACAAAAAATGCTGATGGAATAACAAACAAGTGGGAGGAGTGGCACAAAAGAGTCAAAGAGGCATCACCAGACATCATAGCGATCACAGAAACCAAGCTTACAGGTATGATAACAGATGCCATCTTTCCAATGGGATACCAGATCATGAGGAAAGACAGAAGGAACAGGGGGGTGTGGAGGAGTAGCATTGCTGAACAAACACCGATGGAATTTTGATGAGCTGGAGAGAGGAGACAGCGGAGAAGATAGTGATTGCATAGCGGGAGCGCTTCATTCTGGAGGTCCCAAGGTGATAATTGCAGTGATGTATAACCCACCACAGAACAGCAGGAGGCCAAGGCAAGAGTATGACGAGACAATAGAGCGATGGTTGACACACTGGCTGCAGTGGCCAGAAGAGCTCATGCATGCAGGGCAAAGCTCCTGATCATGGGCGACTTTAACCACAAGGAGATCGAATGGGAGAACCTGGAGCCACATGGGGGCCAAGATACATGGAGGGCTAAGATGATGGAGGTGGTACTGGAAAACTTCATGTACCAACACGGAAGGGACACTACAAGAGAGAGAGGAGAGGATGAACCAGCAAGACTGGAGTTAGTATTCACCTTGAGTAGTGCAGATATTGAGGACATAACATATGAAAGAAACCTTGGGGCCAGCAATCATGTGGTTTTGAGCTTCGAATACACAGTAGAGCTACAAGTGGAGGGGGAAGCAGGAAGGCCAGGACAAATGAAACCAAACTACAGGAAAGGGGACTACATGGGAATGAGGAACTTCCTGAACGAAGTTCAGTGGGACAGAGAACTGGCAGGGAAGCCAGTTAATGAGAAGATGGAATATGTAGCAACAATGTGCAAGGAGGCTGAGGAGAGGTTTGTACCCAAGGGTAACAGGAATAATGAAAAAGCCAGGATGAGCCCATGGTTCACCCAAAGATGCAAGGAGGCAAAAACCAAGTGTGCTAGGGAATGGAAGAAATATAGAAGGCATAGGACCCAGGAGAATAAGGAGAGCAGTCGTAGAGCCAGAAAAGAATATGCACAGATAAGAAGGGAGGCCCAAAGACAATATGAAAACGACATAGCAGCGAAAGCCAAATCTGACCCGAAACTGTTGTACAGCCACATCAGGAGGAAAACAACAGTCAAGGACCAGGTAATCAGGCTAAGGAAGGAAGGAGGAGAGACAACAAGAAATGACCGTGAAGTATGTGAGGAACTCAACAAGAGATTCAAAGAAGTGTTCACAGAGGAGACAGAAGGGGCTCCAGAAAGACGGAGAGGTGGGGCACACCACCATGTGCTGGACACAGTGCACACAACCGAGGAAGAAGTGAAGAGGCTTCTGAGTGAACTAGATACCTCAAAGGCAATGGGGCCAGATAAAATCTCCCCATGGGTATTGAGAGAGGGAGCAGAGGCACTATGTGTACCCCTAACAACAATATTCAATACATCTATCGAAACAGGGAGATTGCCTGAGGCATGGAAGACAGCAAATGTAGTCCCAATCCTTAAAAAAGGAGACAGACATGAAGCATTAAACTACAGACCAGTGTCACTGACATGTATAGTATGCAAAATCATGGAGAAGATTATCAGGAGAAAAGTGGTGGAACACCTAGAAAGGAACGATCTCATCAACAGCAGCCAACATGGTTTCAGGGACGGGAAATCCTGTGTCACAAACCTACTGGAGTTCTATGACATGGTGACAGCAGCAAGACAAGACAGAGAGGGGTGGGTGGATTGCGTTTTCTTGGACTGCAAGAAGGCGTTTGACACAGTTCCACACAAGAGATTGGTGCAAAAACTGAAGGACCAAGCAGGGATAACAGGGAAGGCACTACAATGGATCAGGGAATACTTGTCAGGAAGACAGCAGCGAGTCATGGTACGTGGCGAGGTGTCAGAGTGGGCACCTGTGACCAGCGGGGTCCCACAGGGGTCAGTTCTAGGACCAGTTCTGTTTCTGGTATTTGTGAACGACATGACGGAAGGAATAGACTCTGAGGTGTCCCTATTTGCAGATGACGTGACACACACACACACACACACACACACACACACACATACACACACACACACACACACACACACACACACACACACACACACACACACACACACACACACACACACACACACACACACACACACACACACACACACACACACACACACACACACACACACACACACACACACCCACACCACACACACACACACACACACACACCCACACACACCCACACCACACACACACACACACACACACACACACACACCCACACCACACACACACACACACACACACACACACACACACACACACACACACACACACACACTCACACACACACACACACACACACACACCCACACCACAGACACACACACACACACACACACACACACACACACACACACACACCACACACACCCACACACACACACACACACACACACACACACACACACACACACACACACACACACACACACACACACACACACACACACACACACACACACACCACACACACATACACACACACACACCCACACCACACACACACACACACACACACCACACACACACACACACACACAGACACACACACACACACACACACAAACACACACACACACACACACACACACACACACACACACACACACACACACACACACACACACACACACACACACACACACACACACACACACACACACACACACACACACACACACACACACACACACACACACACACACACACACACACACACACACACACACACACACACACACACACACACACACACACACACACACACACACACACACACACACACACACACACACACACACACACACACACACACACACACACACACACACACACACACACACACACACACACACACACCCCTCCGCCACTTGACACCTTAGCCTTAGCCACCTACCCCTCCCCCAAACCACCTAACCCCTCCCCAAACCGTCTAACCCCCGCCCAACAACCTCCCTCCCTCCAATAACCATCCTCCCCCTCCCCCATAACCATCCATCCCCTCTCTCCCCCAAACCATCTAACTCCCTCCCCCAACTATCTCTGCCCCTCCAATAACCATCCTCCCCCTCCCCCACAACCATCCATCCCCTCTCCTAACCGTCTATTCCCCTCCCCCTAACCAGGATGAGGACAAGGGGCTCCAAGGACGAATCTGAGAGGGAGGAATGGGAGATAGAGCTCAAAAAAAGGGAGGAAGACTGGGGAAGGAGACTAGATGAGCTGGAAAGGAAGATGGAAGAGAGGTTAGCAGCAGAATGTAGAAGGTGGAAGCAACAGGCCACAGCAGCAGAAATCAAGATAGAGAGATTAGAAGAGGAGCTGAGACATCTGAAACAGCACAGAGACAAAGATATTACAGAAGTAGCATCGGCAATGGCTACATCGAACACAGACAACAGGTCCGAAGGAAGCATGGAAACTAAACTGTATGCAGAGGTCCTGTCAAACCCACATGGGGCCAAAACAAAGACAGGGAGCACTCTAGGACAGAAAGAGAGGTTGGAAGACATTGATGGAACTAGGACATGTGCAAGGACCTTACCAGATACCTGTGGGGGCCAGGAGCAAGTGAGCAGGAAGGATAAACCAAGAAGCATAGGGGCCATAACGAGGGAAGGGACTGAAGGAAGGAACACTCCACGGGAAGGAACTAAAACACATCAGAGGTTGCAATGGGAGTCACAGTGGGAGGTGGAAAGGGAGAGATCCGTGTTTGTCTATGGGCTAGACGAAGCTAAAGGGGAAACTTATGATGAAAGAAAGCAGGAGGAGAAAAAAGCGATTGAAGACATCATGAAGGTGATAGGCGAGGGGGACATGACCCAGGTGGCAAATTTTCGGAGAATTGGGTGGTTCACAAAGAAAAGGAATCGGCCTCTCAAAGTAATTTTCAAGGCAGAATCAACCCGAACCATGATCCTGCAGGAGAAAGCACGGCTGAGAGGCAAGCAGGAGTTCCGGAGTGTGTACCTCGACCGAGACAGAACACAGGACGAAAGGAAGACAATGAAAGAGAGAGTTCAAAAACGAAAGGAGAAATGGGAGGAAATGAAAAAGGAGAGCAGAATAACCCAGGATCAAATGGAAGGACAAGCGCACCCCCCAGAAACACCTGCAGAAGGACTCCAGCCACGACACCCCCAAGGCAACTGAACATTCCAAACCAACCATCACACACCGATCCCTCTGTTTCCACCCCCCGCACCACAGTTACAGTATTAGAACAGAAGTTGAAGGTTTGGTACACAAATGCAGATGGATTAACGAATAAACATGAGGAATGGCAAGAAAGAATCAATGAGAAGTCCCCAGACATCATAGCAGTTACAGAAACAAAACTCATGGAGACAATAACAGATGCAATCTTCCCACCAGGATACCAGATCATGAGGAAAGATAGAAGGGGTAGGGGGGGAGGTGGGGTTGCTCTGCTCGTAAAAAACAGATGGAAATTCGAGAAAATGGAAGGAATAGATGAGACAGGAGAAAGAGACTACATAGCAGGTACACTTCAGTCTGGGGAACACAAAGTGGTCATTGCAGTGATGTATAATCCACCACAGAACTGCAGGAGGCCAAGAGAGGAATATGAAGAGAGCAACAGAGCAATGGTGGACACACTTGCTGAGGTGGCAAGAAGAGCTCACTCCAGCAGAGCAAAGTTGCTGGTTATGGGGGATTTCAACCACAGGGAGATTGACTGGGAAAACCTGGAGCCACATGGGAGTCCCGAAACATGGAGAGCCAGGATGTTGGACGTGGTGCTGGAAAACCTCATGCACCAACATGTTAAGGACACTACCAGAGTGAGAGGGGAGGATGAACCAGCAAGATTGGACCTTGTGTTCACCCTGGGCAGCTCAGACATTGAGGACATCAAGTATGAGAGTCCCCTAGGAGCTAGCGACCACGTGGTTCTGTGCTTTGAATACATAGTAGAGCTGCAAGTGGAGAGAATAACAGGAGTAGAATGGGAAAAGCCTGACTATAAAAGAGGGGACTACATAGGGTTGAAGAACTTCATGCGGGAGGTCCAGTGGGACAGAGAACTGGCAGGAAAGCCAGTAAATGAAATGATGGAATATGTAGCAACAAAATGCAAGGAGGCAGTGGAAAGGTTCATTCCCAAGGGCAACAGTAACAACGGGAAGACCAGAACAAGCCCCTGGTTTACCCGACGGTGTAAGGAGGCAAAAACAAAGTGCAATAGAGAATGGAAAAAGTACAGAAGGCAGAGAACACACGAAAATAGGGAGATCAGTCGCAGAGCCAGGAATGAGTACGCACAGGTAAGGAGGGAGGCCCAGCGACAGTATGAAAATGACATAGCATCGAGAATCAAGACTGACCCGAAACTGTTGTATAGCCACATCAGGAGGAAGACAACAGTCAAAGACCAGGTGATCAGATTAAGGACAGAAGGTGGAGAACTCACAAGAAATGATCAGGAGGTATGTGAGGAGCTGAACAGGAGATTTAAGGAAGTTTTTACAGTAGAGACAGGAAGGGCTGTGGGAAGAAAGCACAGAAGGGAACATCAAGAGGGAATATACCAACAAGTGTTGGATGACATACGAACAACTGGGGAGGAGGTGAAGAAGCTCTTAAGTGACCTTGACACCTCAAAGGCGATGGGACCGGACAACATCTCCCCATGGGTCCTTAGAGAAGGAGCAGAGATGCTGTGTGTGCCTCTAACCACAATCTTCAACACATCCCTTGAAACTGGGCAACTACCTGAGAAATGGAAGACAGCTAATGTAGTCCCCATATTTAAGAAAGGAAACAGAAACGAGGCACTAAACTACAGACCTGTGTCTCTGACATGTATTGTGTGCAAAGTCATGGAGAAGATTATCAGGAGGAGAGTGGTCGAACACCTGGAAAGGAACAAGATTATAAATGAAAACCAGCATGGGTTCATGGAAGGCAAATCTTGTATCACAAACCTCCTGGAGTTTTATGACAAGGTAACAGAAGTAAGACACGAGAGAGAGGGTTGGGTAGATTGCGTTTTCCTAGACTGCAGGAAGGCCTTTGACACAGTTCCCCACAAGAGATTAGTGCAGAAGCTGGAGGATCAGGCACACATAAAAGGAAGGGCACTGCAATGGATAAGGGAATACCTGACAGGGAGGCAGCAACGAGTCATGGTACGTGAAGAGGTATCACAGTGGGCGCCTGTTACGAGCGGGGTCCCACAGGGGTCAGTTCTAGGACCAGTGCTATTTTTGATATATGTGAACGACATGATGGAAGGAATAGACTCTGAAGTGTCCCTGTTCGCAGATGACGTGAAGTTGACGAGAAGAATTAAATCGGACGAGGATGAGGCAGGACTGCAAAGAGACCTGGAGAGGCTGGACATGTGGTCCAGTAACTGGCTCCTCGAATTCAATCCAGCCAAATGCAAAGTCATGAAGATTGGGGAGGGGCAAAGAAGACCGCAGACAGAATATAGGCTAGGTGGACAAAGACTACAGACCTCACTCAGGGAGAAAGACCTTGGGGTGACCATAACACCGAGTACATCACCGGAGGCACACATCAACCAAATAACCGCTGCAGCATACGGGCGCCTGGCAAACCTGAGAATAGCGTTCCGATACCTCAATAAGGAATCGTTCAAGACACTGTACACTGTGTATGTTAGGCCCATACTGGAGTATGCAGCACCAGTCTGGAACCCACACCTGGTCAAGCACGTCAAGAAGTTAGAGAAAGTACAAAGGTTTGCAACAAGGCTAGTCCCAGAGCTCAAGGGAATGTCGTACGAGGAAAGGTTAAGGGAAATCGGACTGACGACACTGGAGGACAGAAGGGTCAGGGGAGACATGATAACGACATACAAGATACTGCGGGGAATAGATAAGGTGGACAGAGATAGGATGTTCCAGAGAGGGGACACAGGGACAAGGGGTCACAACTGGAAGCTGAAGACTCAGACGAGTCACAGGGACGTTAGGAAGTATTTCTTCAGTCATAGAGTTGTCAGCAAGTGGAATAGCCTAGCAAGTGAAGTAGTGGAGGCAGGAACCATACATAGTTTTAAGAAGAGGTATGACAAAGCTCAGGAAGCAGAGAGAGAGAGGATCCAGTAGCGATCAGTGAAGAGGCGGGGCCAGGAGCTGAGTCTCGACCCCTGCAACCACAATTAGGTGAGTACAATTAGGTGAGTACACACACACACAACACACACACACACACACATGCACACATACACACACACACACACACACACCACACACACACACCACACACACACACACACACACACACACACACACACACACACACATACACACACACACACACACACACACACACACACACACACACACACACACACACACACACACACACCACACACACACACACACACACACACACACACACACACACACACACACACACACACACACACACACACACACACACACACACACACACACACACACACACACACACACACACACACACACACACACACACACATACACATACACCACACACACACACACACACACACACACACACACACATATACACATACACCACACACACACACACACACACACACACACACACACACACACACACACACACACACACACACACACACACACACAGGAGCAGGCTAGTCACGCCGTCGGTGCTCCGGGGATTTAAGTGTTTTTGAGGGCTAGAAGTGTTCTGCAAGGGTTGCTAAGTGTGTCAGGGTAGTCAACAATCCTAGAAGTGTTTTTTTTTAATTGCCTGAGCCACACAAGTGTGGGGAGAGCCACAATTTTGAAAGTGATCTGGAAAATAAAAGCGTTGTGGCGCAGGCTAGTGTGAAGGCGGCGTTGCCAAGTGTCACCCAAGATTTTAATAAAGTGAAACAATAGTGTGACCAGTGAAAGAAATACAGTGAATAGGGTACATTATTAACGAGAAGAAATTGAGGTGGATCTAGCCAGGACGTACATCGAGCTGGATCTACCCAGGACGTCACATCGACCTGGACAATCTACACTGCTACAGCTGCAATACAAGTACTGTATCACCTATGAGTGGTTGTTTGGGTGTGGGGTCCAGGTTCCAATTTAACCGCCAAGCTGAATGTGAATGGTCTAACTCTCATAGCACGATAAAGAATAGGCACTCAAGTATTCAATAAGGTTTAGCAAATGGTAATCCATTGAACAAGGCGATTAAGTCACTATAAGCAGGTGATATAGGCAACACTGCAAGGGAGTCAGGTCACATAGGTTGTGGACACAAGGACAACTGAGAATCTACATTACACTCCAAGCACAAGCCACCTACTTTTCAGACACACAATAATTCCACACATAATTCGACACATAATTACACACACACACACACACACACACACACACACACACACACACACACACACACACACACACACACACACACACACACACACACACACCACATACACCCCCCCCCCCCCCCACACACACACACACATACACACACCCACACACACACACACACACACACACACACACACACACACACACACACACACACACACACACACACACACACACACACACACACACACACACACACACACACTGTAAGTGCGGTAAATCCCAGGAGGTTGGTCAGGTCACAAGAAGGTGTGGGCAGCCAAGGACCACTGAGACTTACCTTAAAGCACAAGCCACCTACCTTTCAGTACATAATAAACCCACACATAATTCCACACACAATTACACACAAAATTACACACACACACACACACACACACACACACACACACACACACACATATCCAGACACACACACACTCCCCCCTCACCACCGACATCTCACTACTTCCCCTGATCCATCACCTCCCCCATTCACCCCAAACCCTCCCCACCCCTCCCCACTCAGCTCCCAAATAGCCACAGTTCCTCCACTACTTCCCCCCCCCCCACACTCTGACACACACACTACTAACCTAACATACAGAACTACATAGGTTTCCCACTCTGAGGCAATCAGGATAAAACAAAAATGGGTTGCCAGAGAGCAACAAGAAAAACCAAGGGACAGGAGGAGGAAAATGCAAAGGAAGATTGGGCAGCAGAGCTCATAAAAAGGGATCATGAATGGGAAAAGAAACTAGAAGAACTTAGCATGAGAATGGAAGAGAGGATAGATATGGAAAGCAGGAAGTGGGAGGTGCATGTCAAAACAGCAGAAGCTAGGATACAGAGTTTAGAAGAGGAACTGAAAAATCTGAAACAGCATAAAGAACTAAAGAACATTTTGGGATTGACATCAGAGACTGCTACCTCAGCCACAAATAAGGGGACTGTAGGGAAAGAAGGGGCACAACTGCATGGAGATGCTCTATCAGAGGAGACTGTAGCAAATGAAAGAGCTAAGCTTTATGTGGAGGCCCTAACAGACAACAACAGAGCCCAAGGAAAGCCGAGAAGGGAAAATGACAGGCCACTGAGCCCAAGTACATTAGCCAGTGAAACTGATGAAAGGAAAGCTGCAGTGGAGGAAACCAAATTAAATGAGGGGATACACAGGGATATGCAGTGGGAGAATGAAAGGGTGAGGTCAGTCTTTGTGTATGGGCTCCAGGAAGTCGAAGGGGAAACATATGAAGCAAGAAAACAAGGGGAAAAAAAAGCAATTGAAAGCATCATGAAAGCAATAGGAGAAGACGATATGACCCAGCTGGAAAATTTTCGGAGAATAGGGGGGTTTGTAAAAAAAAGAACCCGGCCAGTGAGAGTGACCTTCAAGGCAGAAGCAACTCGGACCAGGATACTGCAGGAGAAAGCACGATTAAGGGACATGACGGCATACAGGAGGGTGTATCTCGACCGCGACAGAACACAAGAAGAAAGGAAGAAACTGAGAGAGATGGTACAAAGGCGAAAGGAGGAAAGAGAGGGGATGGAGAAGACAGACAGGAGATCCCAGACCCAGGAAGAAGATCTAATACAGCCTCCCTCACAACTTTCTATAGAAGCCTCCCAACCAGGTCAACCCCAGTGCAACCAAACACTCTAAATCAAAACACCCATGCCACATCCAATGCCCCCACCCACTACATTACAAACTTCACCCCCACAGCAACAACCCATAGTTCCTTACCAGGTCTCCCACTTCCCCAACCCCAATATACTTCCCAGACTACAGTCTCAGAAAAGAAGTTGAAGGTGTGGTATACAAATGCAGATGGAATAACAAACAAGTATGAGGAGTGGCACGAAAGAATCAAAGAGACATCCCCAGACATAATAGCACTCACAGAAACAAAACTCACCAGAATAATAACAGATTCAATCTTTCCATCGGGATATCAAATCTTCAGGAAAGACAGAGGGAGGAGAGGGGGAGGAGGAGTTGCACTGCTCATTAAAAACCAGTGGGGTTTTGAGAAAATGGAAGGAATGGATGGCATGGGCGAAAGGGACTACTTAGTAGGAACAATCCAGTCTGAGGGACATAAGGTGATAATTGCAGTAATGTACAACCCACCACAGAACTGCAGGAGGCCAAGAGAAGAATACGATGAGAGCAACAGAGCAATGATCAACACACTAGCCGAGGTGGCCAGGAGAGCACACATGGGGGGAGCAAAGTTACTAGTTGTGGGTGATTTCAATCACAAGGAGATTGACTGGGAAAACCTGGAGCCCCATGGGGGTCCCGAAACATGGAGAGCCAAGATGATGGATGTGGTACTGGAGAACCTCATGCATCAACATGTTAGAGACACTACCAGAGAGAGAGGAGAGGATGAACCAGCAAGGTTGGACCTTGTATTCACCATGAGTAGTTCGGACATCGAGGGTATCATGTATGAAAGGCCCCTGGGAGCTAGTGATCATGTGGTTCTGTGCTTCGACTACATAGTTGAGCTCCAAGTGGAGAGAGTAGCAGGAATAGGCTGGGAAAAACCAAACTACAAAAGGGGGAACTACTCAGGCATGAGGAACTTCCTTCAAGACATTCAGTGGGAGAGGGAACTGACAGGAAAACCAGTACAAGAAATGATGGACTATGTAGCAACAAAATGCAAGGAGGCAGAGGAGAGGTTTGTTCCCAAGGGAAACAGAAATAATGGGAAGAACAGAACGAGTCCTTGGTTCACCCAAAGGTGTAGGGAGGCAAAAACTAGGTGTAATAGAGAATGGAAAAGGTACAGAAGACAGAGAACTCAGGAAAATAAAGAAATCAGCCGAAGAGCCAGAAACGAATATGCACAGATAAGAAGGGAGGCTCAGAGACAATATGAAAATGACATAGCATCAAAAGTAAAGACTGACCCGAAGCTGTTGTACAGCCACATCAGGAGGAAAACAACAGTCAAGGACCAGGTAATCAGACTGAGGAAGGGTGATGGGGAATTCACAAGAAACGACCGAGAGGTATGTCAGGAGCTCAACACAAGATTTAAAGAGGTATTTACAGTGGAAACCAGTAGGACTCCAAGAAATCAGAACAGGGGGGCACACCAGCAAGTGCTGGATGAGGTACATATAACCAAGGAGGAGGTGAAGAAGCTGCTATGCGAACTTGACACCTCAAAGGC
>NW_027196340.1:0-95876 GCF_038502225.1 Cherax quadricarinatus | reverse complement strand
GGGCATTGAGTTTTAAGATAAGCTTATGTGAAGGCGACTGGAGTCTGTAGAACATGTAAATGGGGTTGCTGTTGATTCTGTCTGGGCCATGTCTGGTGGGAGACGCATACTCTGTGGATGCAGTCACTGCTTTTAGGATGCTGTTACTTTTGCTGTTTCATGTTAGGCCCATCCCTTTCCCTTCCCCCTCAGAAATGTCAGTAGAAAATCATTTTGTTTGATGAAATGAGTTGGATGAACCAGCAGAAAACAGTAAATTAAATGTTCAGCTTGAATAGGCATAATTCGATTGAAGAGGGTCAAAGTTTTTAATGCTGAATAAAATCCCTTAAGATGTGGTTTCAGGAGTTGATACTAGACCTGTCAGCACAAATCGGTGAGTACAAATCAGTAAGTGAGTAGACATCCACCTTACCTCCAGCTTGTTCCTTTGTATTACCAGTAATACAGTAATTTGTAGTTTTACTTGTTGATATAATTGCCAAGTTTTTGGAATTAAATATTTTCTTAATTTCAGGGTAGTGAAGTATTTCTCCTTCAACAATCCTGATTTAATAATTCAGGGATATAAGTTGGACCTGAAGCAGGTGACACAACGAGCTCTACCGACAATCATCCTTAACTTCCTCTTTAAGCGTAAATTTAAAGCGGTGGGTGTTGCCATGGACACAATGGACTAATGCAGTGACCCCTTGGCAACTTTCCAGTCTTCTCCCCCCCTATCTAATTAACAAGTAGTCTTGGCACTGGTGAAATTTCTTTTAACTTCTTGCAGTATTTTTTTTTTCCACTGGGATGTACCACCTGCTTTGCTACTGACACTTTCTGATGGTACTGTACTGGGGTAGAAGTAATATGCATGTATAGGGTTCCCATTAACAAATTCACCTTAAAAATAAACTAACCTTGCACCTCTAATGGTATTATGACTAGTATTGGGTATTCTTCAAAGGGTGGTGAAGTCGTGGCGATCTCGATGCCCTGGCGATTGGGTTAGGGCAGCCAAGCTCAATCTCCAACAGGCCCTCAACATCCGCATTCCCAATGCAGTCCTCATCTTTGCCTTCAAGCTGCGTTACCGTCAGGTCAGCCAGCGCACGTCTACTGGTCAAAACTGGTTTATCAAAGGATTATGATAACGTCCCAATTGCTTCGGTATTTGCTTAAAGAGCAATAGGAAGTTATGATTTTCTTTCACATCTTAATGGTAACCTAACACTTGTAGCTTAGCACTAACATGTTTAGTGACTTCACTGCTTTTTTCACTTTCTTGTTGCTGCCCTGTTGCTGCTGCTAATACTTGTTGATTGCTGCTCCTATTGTCACTGCTGTGAATAATTTTCACCTTTTATAGAAGTGTCTTTGTACAAGCAGCATACCTGCAGGATTCTTCGTGCAGTCACGCACATCCATGGTCCGTTTTTAGAGGGCACAGCTTCCTGGAAAATTTCCATATTATACAGATGTGGAGGTTTTGGCAAGGCTTTATTACAAACCAGTTAAACCTTGCAAGAGATTAGTATTTTATTCTTAACTACACTTGTAGTTCCTAGTATCACCTGGCAGTGCCACCTATACAAACCAGCATGTTGCATGGGTGTCCTTTTTCTTGTAGGGTGGTAAAGTCCTGGCGCACCAAGAATCCTGCTGGCATGCTCGGTGCCTACAAGATGGACTTGCAGCAGATCACTGAAAAGAAGTGGCCCAAGCCTGTCCTTGAATTCATCTTCAAGCTAAAATTCAGGAGGGTAAGCTGTCACTGCCACCTCCTGCCTTGCTACTATCTATTGTGCCTGCTTTTGCTTCTCTTCCCACCTCACTGTTACTGTCCAGTCTTTTCTAGTGTAGTAGAAGCCCCCAACCAGTACCTGTTAATTAGTACATTGACTTACACATAGATTGTAATATTGATGATTGCTTTAATTGTTTAGTGCTGTACATTATTTTGATTTCACCTTGGAATAATGAAAACTGAAATGACTATACATTAGCTTTACTGAGCAATTATCTAATAACTTTTTATTTATCAGGCTGCAAAGAAGGTTCGTGCGCATGGTATTGGTGTTCACAAACCTGAAGAGATAGAAGAGTTTGGGCACAATGACTTGACAGTTCTTTCAGACCTTTTAGGAGATAAGCCATTCTTCTTTGGTGATTCTCCCACTTCGGTAAGTTCCTTTTGCATTTTTTTTTTACTCATTAATGCTCTGGATGTGATCTTCAGTAATTTACTAACTTGCAGTAGACTTGTGAGAAGAATATTGATCAATGGCTAAAGTCCCTGCCATTTTTCTTTTAGCAGATAAGTACGTACAGTGGAACCTCGGTTTTCATGATTAATTCGCTCCAGAAAGTCGGACGAAACCAAATTGTATGAAAACTGAAGCAATGTTTCCCATAAATAATGTAAATCCAATTAATCCATTCTAGATACTCAAAAATGTTAACAAAACACATTTTGTATAGAATAACTACAGTTTTACATACAAAAAACAATGAGAAATAAATATAAATGACTAATGAAAAGGATAAATCAACATTTTTTTACCTCTTTTGAAGATGCTTATTGGCATATGGAAGACGGCAAGGAGGGGAGAAGGAGGAGGAGAGGTTATTGTGTGGAAGGGGAATCCTTCTCCATAAGGACTAAAGGTATCAAAGCCCTATCCAAGGTTACTTCCCTTCTTTGTCTTTTACTGGCACTAGGACCAGCTTGAGTCACAACCCCTGTCAAACAAAAAATTTGTCCAGAGAGGTCTGTTTCTGGCCTCTCTTTAAGATTTGCCTAAAATGGGATGAGGCATTGTCATTGAATATGTTGCAGACATGGTTTGCAACAGCTTTGTTAGGGTGATATTTCTCCACAGAACTTTGCAACTCATTCCACTTTGCACACATGTCTTTAATCACTGAAGAAGGCAGTTCTCCCTTCTCTCTTCCTCCTCCTCTGAAGCAGTTTCCTCAGCTGTGGAATGTTGCTGTTTCAGTTGAAGGTCTTGCAGCTCTTCTGTGGTTAGCTTTTCCCTGTGGTTGTCCACCAAATCTTCCACATCCTGACCTCACATCCAACCCCATGGACTTCCCCAAGACACAGTAGATTCCACAATAGGTGTAGAGTCGTCAGGGTCAGCCTCAAACTCTTCAAAATCCTTCTCGAGGACACATGGTGGCTTATTTAGCAGTCACACTCGATAAAAAGGCACAAAAAACAACGGATTATTACGAAATGTTATCCAAATGCGCGGGGTAATGCTCACTCAGCAAGAAACAAAGCCAGACTGAGAATGCGTGGGATGCTTTGTGTGGGTGGGGGCAGGCACGGCGGACCATTGTCAACTCTACGAAAACTGAGCGGATGTACGAAAACTAGGACAATCTTTCAATGAAAAAAGTAATCGAAAACTGAATGCTACGAAAACCAGGGCATACGAAAACCGAGGTTCCACTGTATGTTGAAACTTTCATTATAAAACTTGACTGAAAAGTGAAGACTGCCTCAGATGGCATATGCAAGTAGAGAAAGGTGTAGCTGACAAATTAATAACACCAGAATTAAAATAACAAGGATGTAGGAGAAAGTTAAAAGTTTGCTCATTTTTGGATTGACCAGAAGCCTTCAGTGATAAGTATTACTTAAATGAAGGTTTGTATGTTAGTCTGTGTTGCTTACTATTTGTAAGTTTTAGGACACATTTTTTTTGTGGTATCTTACTGCTTTCTAGAGCAGTAATAAATTGGCAGGTCTAAACCAAACTTGCTACAGGCAACCCATTTTATATTATGAATTGGTTAAGAAGATGCCTTTGCAAGATGACATTTTATCATGGTGGTTTTAAGCAGCTTGACATAAGAACCCAGAACTAATTTTTTGGCCCTGTTGGGGATCTTTCTCATTTAGTTGAAATTTGCTTTGACTCTTAGCTTATGACTTAAATTTATGAATATGGCTTTGTTTTTTATTAATGAAGTAGATACTTTTTAGCTATTTTATTGTATCTAAAATGTAAAAAATGTCATGGTAATGTAGTATATTGTTTAGACAATTAAAAATTAGTATAGAATTGTGGTAGCAAATAAAATGCTAAATTAGCAACTTGTGTTGAAAGCTCTTGAGTTCTCAGTGAAGTAGATAAATAAAAATACGGAGACAGCATGTGGGACAGAGGGTGTACAAACTGGAAAAAGTTACTTATCCCCAAATATTGATGTACAAAACTGTGCAAACACTGGTTGCTAGATACACTAGCCAAAGCATCACTGTGATGGTTACTACATGCATGACAAAAATCTGCCAGATGTCAGTAAACATAGCTAAGCAAATTATTAATGTTTCTATTAGAGCCTAAATATGCTATAACATTTATACTATACACCTATATAGTAATATGTAGGAAAGTGTGGCATTTTAAATAAAGAAATACACTGTAAACTCTAGGTGTCCATTAAATCTTAGAAAAAACATTACTAATGCATACCAAATATAGCACTGTACAGTTTACAGATATACTGCAAAAAGAGCGCAATTTACACAATGGATTTCCTGCTATTTCATGTTTGTTTATATTAATAGAGCAATATAAATAAATGTAAATTAAGTCTTTCTGCATATGGGACATGGTACTGCTTTTAACATTTGTTAAAGTTTAATAACACTAGGATATGCAGGTACACTGAGCTTGTAATATCAATGGCAATCATGAATAAAATCTCGGGTAATTACGAAAGTGAATTTTAAGAGAGTTCAGTGAGGTATGCAGAAACAAACCATGCTTAGTTTGCTAGAATTAATACTGCTGCTAGCATTGAGATTGGCTAGAAAAATATTATGAAGTTTAAGAGATGTTTAACCAAAAGTATCTTTTGGGGAGCTTACCTTAATGATACAAAATGTGGAACAATGAAGTACTGTATATACAAATCAGAGCTAGTGAAGGGGTAGAAATGTGTGCAAAACATCAGATGAGATGGTACTATTGAGGCAAAGTAGTGATTTGCCAACAGCAGAGGAAATGAATGGAAGACAGGGCCACAGTCTGACAAAATATATTTTAAGAAAACTGAATACTTTACAGTAAACAAAACTGAAACTATCACAGAAAAATAAAAGCAGTGAAATATATAAGTTCAGTACAGTACTATACTAAGGGAATTAGCAATTTGGAATATGTAAATACCCACACACACCAGAAAGTGTTCAATATGCTATGAAAGGGGCAATGTCATTTTAATGTGGATTGCAAGGATTTTCACCTTGAGATGTGCAAATCATTACTACAGACCAGAAAATATTGCTACCTACCATAAGTTGCCTAAAATTCCATGTGAAATGAACATCACTGCAAACGAAATGCATAGTAACCAAACATGCTTTTAGGCAGAGAATGATCAAAAGGAAGGAAAAAGGCTAAACAGTGTAAGACAAGAGATTCTAGAGGTGCATACCAGTGGAACATGGCAAGGCTAATTTTTCACACATCAGGGTCAAACCTACAGCAGTCCACAGTAATTCCAGTACAGGAGAGAACGGGTACATACACAGTTCCATATTACAAGATCGTATAGTGCCAGAGCCCATAACTCAAACATACCAGATGGTAAATCCTCCCTCCTTTCTGGGCTCATCTCATAAACAAATGCAATGTTGGGATCATTCACAGACGTTCATAAAAGGGATATTTTGAGGAGTGAGATAGGCTTGAAAAACTAGTACTGTATATATGTAGATGCGAGAGTTGACAAATCACAGGGATTGGGCTTCAGAGATTTATTTTTGATGTTCAGAACTGGTGAAATCAAATGAAGGAAAATTAATATTCAGTTTTCTAACCAACAGAATAAAGTATCAGTACACAAGGCAAAATCTAGCCTTAGTAAAGTACAAAGTTCAGCGCCACAAGGCACACTCTTGGCACCTTTACTGTTTCTCATCCTCATAGTAGTCAAAAATAAAAACACTAGCCATAGCCTTATTTCAACCTTTGTGGATGATAAAATAAGATTAGTCACATTGGTAAAGACAAACTTGGATGCAGATTTCTTTTTTCAAACACGTCGGCCATTTCCCACCAAGGCAGGGTGACCCAAAAAGAAAAAAAAAAAACTCAAAATTCAACCCTCTTCAAGGGGGGCTCCTTGGCATGGTGAAGAGGCTCTTGGTCTGAGGAATTAGACCTGTCGGTCTCCTTCCTCAGACCAAACCTAATTAACCCCTCAATCCCCCCTTCCCTATCTCATCCTCCCTTTTGGCCTTTGGGATTTTTCCCACAGGCGCACTAGTTCCTAGGTAGGGGAAAGGGTACCGGGGTCCATCCCATTCAGTTGAGGTTCTTGGTGGTGGTGTAGTTTGCCGTGGAATCTGCATCGCCTGGGGATGTCCCGATCCCCCTCCGGTATCCCGGAGAGTGGCTTTGGGTGTCTTTCGGGCGACGGGTGCATCTCTGGAAGCCACCTTTTGGATTCCGGGGATGGTGGCCGAAGGAGGTATGCTTTGTGGTGGATATCCGGCCGCCCTCTCTTTTGTCCACCGAGGTAGCTCGGCAGATGTGAGGTTGCTATCCCGGATTGCTGGTTTACTGGCATGAAGGGTAGGGTATGGCACGGGTTCCATGCTTCACCTGTGCTACTAGCGGTGCTGAGGTCCTCTTGGGCGCGGAGGGAGATTTCTGGCCCTTTCATTCCTCCTGGGAACTATTCCTCCCCGCTCCCCACCCCCCTTTTTTTTTATTCTTTTTTTTTATTTTTATTTTCTTTTCTCCTTTTTTTGTTCTTAAAAACAAAAAGCAAAGGAGTAACCTAACCATGGAGAACCCAATTCATGAACCCACTACCCCCAAGCCCCCTTCTTGATATCGCACCCCATTCTGACCCTGCCTTGTTTTTTGACCACTCTTCGGACACTCCTGATGCCCCTGTACCTCTTGCTGGTGCTGTTTCCTCACCCGCTTCAGGTACCGGGGCTTCGACTGACTCCTTCGATTTGTCTGACCTCCGCTCTCCTTTGACTATGCTTCCGGCCTCTCCCTCTACGGTACGGCAATTTTCGAATCGCCAGCCCGTTTCATGACTGACCAACTCCGGTCCTACTCCTAAACGCCAACGACAATCTCCTGATGATATTCCTTCATTACCTTCCCATTCTACTCGGAAAAGACTGACACGTCATGCACTCCCTCTTTGGTTTTGGACCATGCAGTGGACTAAATTCTTTACTTTAAGACCGACTTCTTCTGCCTATCTTTCTGACCATAGTATTGGCAAAGCTCTTCTGCGCCATGTTGGTAGAGATATTTCATTTCATGCTCTCAAGAGCGGTACGCTCATCGTCACTGTCCAGAATGCTACCCAAGCTCATGATCTTTCTCCTTTCGCATATTGATACTACTCCTATCACTATTGAAAAACATCTCTCTCAATTCTTGTAGTGGTACTGTCATTCTGCCCCATACCATAGTCCAACAGAATTTCCAGTCATGTGGCAATGACATTCTTGAACAGCTGGAACTCCAGGACCTCCCAATCTTCAAAGTAGACACTTACGTCCTTCCTGCCCGCGGGCGGAGACGTTACCCTTGCAGTGTGGCTCGATTAACTTTCGACAGCCGTGAACTCCCATCCTCTGTTTGTCGCGGGACATAGGTTACATGCTCGAAAGGTGATCCCTACACCGCAACAGTGTAGAAATTGCTGGCGTTTTGGTCACCCAGCGAAATATTGCAGATCTATAGCCAAATACCCAGTCTGTGGTGCCGATGACCATTCTAATACTTCTTTCAGTCAACCTCCATCTTGCCTTAATTGTAATGAGGCTCACCCTTCGTACTCTCGCCGTTGTCAGGTCTACTTTAGTGAGCATGAAATTCGTTGCCTCAAAGAGGCAGAAGGTCTCCCTTATGCTATGGCAGTTACTCATCTCCGCCTCCAAGGGAGACTAACCCGTGTTTCTTATTCTCGTGTTTCAAAATGTCCCCCCACTTCTGTGGTCCCATCTACTGCAGCCTCCTCTGTTGTTACCCCTCCCATAGCCACTCCGGCATCTAATCATTTTGCTGTCCTTGGCTCTGACGTCCCGACTACAACTCGGTCTGTTCTCACATCTTCGTGTCCTTCCTCACAAGCCCCGGTATCAACAAGACTTCGTACGACACCTTATACCAATCGCCCCTCTACTTCTCAGAAGTCCAATAAATCCCCATTGCTCAAATATTCTTTGCCCCCTTCCTTCCCTTCTTCCACCTCTGCACTTTACCTTTCCAGTCTCTGTGCCTAGCTCTTCCCCTCTCTCTGGCTCTATTACAAGTGTGGAGGTTCACCTTCCTCCTTGTACTATGCCTTCCACCCCCGTCTCCTCCCAAGTTTCTCCCTCTTCTGCCACCACCCAGGTTTCTGCCTCTTCTGTCCCCTCCCACACTTCTTCTCCAGTTCCCTACACTCTTTTGTCCCCCTCTACTTTGGTACAGTCCATTACTGTCCCAATCGTTACTCACCCTCCTCCTTCTACCTCCAATATTGTCTCCCATACATCTTTGAACTCAAACACTTGAAGTCATTTCAGAATATATTGCAGAGACTAAACCTTCAATGGACACGGATCCACCTCCTGTTCCTTCTCTTCCCTCTCCTCCATCTCCACCACTCCATTCTTCGCAATGCTCCGTTCCTTTGCTGCTTGAATGTTTTCCAGTGCCACCACGTTGACTTTTCTAACCCCTCTAGTCCGTAAGTGCCCTTCCCTACGGATTCCTGGTATTTTCTTCATTGCCAATCATGGCCTATTTACAGTGGAGTATCCGCGGCCTCAGGGGTAATCGGGGTGAGCTTCAGATGTTGCTTTCCAGGTTTTCCCCTGTTGGTGCTTGCTTACAAGAACCAAAATTACACTCAGCTGTTTTCCAACCTATCTCAGGCTATAATTTATTGTATTCTTCGGATCCTTTCTCAGATGGGACCTTTAATGAAAGTGCCCTTCTATGCAATGATATTCCGTACTGTCAACTATTTGTCCATACCTCGCTGCATTACACTGCAGCCCGTATCCACTTGAATAAGTGGTTTACAATATGTTCTTTATATCTCTCCATCACCAAGGATTACGTTTGTGCCTTGGTGCTTTTCGCTCTTTCCCTGTTGAGAGCCTCTATACAGAAGCGAATGTTCCATCCTTGTCTGATCGCCGTGATGCCCATTGCCTTCGCTACTATGTACCTGGAGTTTACCTGGAGAGAGTTCCGGGGGTCAACGCCCCCGCGGCCCGGTCTGAGACCAGGCCTCCTGGTGGATCAGAGCCTGATCAACCAGGCTGTTGCTGCTGGCTGCACGCAAACCAACATACGAGCCACAGCCCGGCTGATCCGGAACTGACTTTAGGTGCTTGTCCAGTGCCAGCTTGAAGACTGCCAGGGGTCTGTTGGTAATCCCCCTTATGTGTGCTGGGAGGCAGTTGAACAGTCTCGGGCCCCTGACACTTATTGTATGGTCTCTTAACGTGCTAGTGACACCCCTGCTTTTCATTGGGGGGATGGTGCATCGTCTGCCAAGTCTTTTGCTTTCGTAGTGGGTGATTTTCGTGTGCAAGTTCGGTACTAGTCCCTCTAGGATTTTCCAGGTGTATATAATCATGTATCTCTCCCTCCTGCGTTCCAGGGAATACAGGTTTAGGAACCTCAAGCGCTCCCAATAATTGAGGTGTTTTATCTCCGTTATGCGCGCCATGAAAGTTCTCTGTACATTTTCTAGGTCGGCAATTTCACCTGCCTTGAAAGGTGCTGTTAGTGTGCAGCAATATTCCAGCCTAGATAGAACAAGTGACCTGAAGAGTGTCATCATGGGCTTGGCCTCCCTAGTTTTGAAGGTTCTCATTATCCATCCTGTCATTTTTCTAGCAGATGCGATTGATACAATGTTATGGTCCTTGAAGGTGAGATCCTCCGACATGATCACTCCCAGGTCTTGGACGTTGGTGTTTCGCTCTATTTTGTGGCCAGAATTTGTTTTGTACTCTGATGAAGATTTAATTTCCTCATGTTTACCATATCTGAGTAATTGAAATTTCTCATCGTTGAACTTCATATTGTTTTCTGCAGCCCACTGAAAGATTTGGTTGATGTCTGCCTGGAGCTTTGCAGTGTCTGCAATGGAAGACACTGTCATGCAGATTCGGGTGTCATCTGCAAAGGAAGACACGGTGCTGTGGCTGACATCCTTGTCTATGTCGGATATAAGGATGAGGAACAAGATGGGAGCGAGTACTGTGCCTTGTGGAACAGAGCTTTTCACCGTAGCTGCCTCGGACTTTACTCTGTTGACTACTACTCTGTGTTCTGTTAGTGAGGAAATTATAGATCCATCGACCGACTTTTCCTGTTATTCCTGTTATACGCTCTCACGATCTACACAGTCCTTCCATTTATAGAATGGTCACCGATATTAGTAGACATTCTTTATTCGTTCGCCGCCCCTGTTTGCTCCGTCCCTTTTCTCTTCGCCTACATTCACTCTTGTCTTCCCTTCAGTTACCACCTTTATATGTTCATGTAGCATCTCACTTTTCCCTACCCCCCTGGGAAGTTCCAGCTGTTCGGGTCTGTTCTTTCTCACTCCCTTGCTCGAAAGCTCAACTGCCTACGGTGGCTTCCCGCTCTCTTTTTCTTGATCACTTCCACTCCCATTCTCATGCCACCGCTGTGTACACAGATGGCTCTAAGTCTTCAGACGGCGTCGGATTCGCAGCAGTGTTTCCGGACAGCTTCGTGCGGGGGCATTTACTATCTTCAGCTAGTATTTTTACTGCTGAACTGTATGCCATTCTTGCAGCACTTATTCGTATCGCATCTATGCCTGTGTCATCATTTGTAGTAGTCTCAGACTCCCTTAGTGCTCTACAGGCTATACGAAAATTTTATACATCTCATCCCCTAGTTCTCCGTATCCAACTTTGGCTACGTCGTATCTCTACCAAACATAAAGATATTGTTTTTTGTTGGGTCCCTGGCCATGTCAACGTACAGGGCAATGAACAGACACACTGCTGCGTGGTCAGCAGTACATGACCTACCAATTTCCTATTGAGGTGTTCCATTTCTGGACTATTTTGCTGCAATAGCTACCCACCTTCGCACCCGTTGGCAACAACGTTGGTCAACTCTGCTCGGTAACAAACTTCATTCTATTAAACTGAGCATAGGTTACTGGCCGTCTTCTTGTCATCAGTGCTGAGGTTGGGAGACCACTCTATCCCGCCTTCGCATTGGCCACACTCGTCTTACTCATGGGTATCTCATGGAGAGGCACCCTGTTCCTCTCTGTGAGCAGTGTCAAGTTCCAGTATCGATTAGCCACATTCTGTTAGACTGCCCTCTCTATCAACGAGCACGCAGAATTTACCTCCAACGTCGTCTTCGTTCTACTACTCTCTCTTTACCTTCCCTTCTTGCTGATGGACCCTCCTTTAATCCTGACTCTCTCATTGACTTCTTGACAACGACTGATTTACTCCACAAACTCTGATGATACTTTTCGCACTCCCCTCAGCCCTTTCTAGTTCAGTCTCTTGCTGCCCTTTACCCTTTCACCATCCACTACCCCGCTGTTATCTGTAACCTATTACTCATCCATCTCCCTTTTGCCACCTGATGCCCTCGCTTCCTGCCCTGCAGCGCTGTATAGTCCTTGTGGCTTAGCGCTTCTTTTTTGATTATAATAATAATAATATATCTCTCTCCTTCTCGAGCATTTTCTATCCCAGATTTTGCCTTTCTCGTTTCACACTTACCACCACCACTTCTGTTACTTGGTGATTTTAACACCCACCATTTCCTCTGGGGGGAGGGGCGTCTCATTGTGACTCACGTGGCATCCAGTTGTAGGCTTTTCTCACCTCTCACCCCCTCCATGTTTTAAATACGGGTACTCCCACCCATTTTGATCCTTGTTCTCATACTCTCTCTTGCATCGATCTATCAGTCTGCTTTTCCTCCACTGCACTAGACTTCACCTGGTCTGTTCTACCGGACTTACATGACAGTGATCATTTTCCAATCATTCTTACTCCTCCTTCATATTCACCACCTTTCCGTAGCCCTTGCTGGCAATTTGATAGGGCAAATTGGGACCTTTACTCACAACTCACTGCTTTTAGTGAGGTTCCTTCTTCATCCTCCATTGATGAGCTCCTACACCTCTTCTCGACTTAAGTTTATACCGCAGCTTCTCATTCTATACCCCAAACCTCAGGCAGGCATTCTCAGAAGTGTGTGCCTTGGTGGTCTCCTGCTTGTGCTCATGCAGTATTTTTGAAACGCGCTGCATGGGACAGGTACTGGTACAATAGAACCGATGAGAGACTTCTTGATTTTAAGCAGAAGCGTGCGATCGCTCGCCGTGTCCTCCGTGACGCTAAACACACTTGCTGGCGAGACTGTTTCCACCATCACCTCTGCTTCCTCTATGAGTGCAGTCTGGAAAAAAAGTGAGGAAATTGAGTGGTAAATACTCTCCTGACCTGGCTCCTGTTCTGCGGGTCGCCGGTATTGATGTAGCAAACCCTCTTGACGTTGCCATTGAAATTGGCACTCATCTGGTCCGTATTTCCCAGGGGCTACATCTATGCCCCTCGTTTCTTTCCTCAAAGTCTGCCAGAGAGTTAGTACCCTTGGACTTTTCTTCTCTTAGAGAAGAACAGTATAATGGGCCTTTTACACTTCAGGAACTGGAGGCAACGCTCTCAGCTTGCCAATCATCGGCGGCTGGGCCTGATGACATTCATATTCGTATGTTACAACATTTACATCAGTCAGCCTTTGTAGTCCTCTTACACCTCTTCAATCTTATTTGGGCACAAGTTCTTCCCCAGCTATGGAAATCTTCCATTTTTCTCCCTTTCCGCAAGCCGGGTACTATGGGACATGATGCCTCCCACTATCGTCCCATCGCTCTTTCTAGTGCAGTTTGCAAAGTGATGGAACGTCTGGTAAATCGACGTTTAATGTGGTATTTAGACACACAACAGTCTCTCCACTAGTCAATGTGGTTTTCATAAGGGCCGTTCTACCATAGTCCCCTAACTACGCTTCGATATGTATGTGTGTAATGCTTTTGCGAATAATCTCTGTTATTACCATATTTTTTGACCTTGAGAAGGCATATGACATAACTTGGAAGTATAATATTTTGGCCCAAGCCCACTCCTTAGGCCTCCGAGGCAATCTACCATCCTTCCTTAAGAACTTTTTAACTGACAGACATTTCCGTGTTCGAGTCAATAATGTGCTCTCCCCGGACTTCGTCCAAGCTGAAGGTGTCCCTCAGGGATGTGTTCTGAGCACAACACTTTTTCTCCTTGCTATAAATGATTTGGCCTCTGTTCTTCCATCCAATATTTGGTCATCACTCTATGTTGATGACTTCGCTATTGCTTGTGCAGGCGCTGACTGTCACCTCATTACAGTTTCTCTCCAGCATGCGGTCGACCATGTTTCCAATTGGGCCACCATGCATGGGTTTAAATTTTCCAGTACCAAAACTCACCAAATTACTTTCACTAGATGCTCTGTCATCTCTGATCATCCTTTGTACCTCTATGGCTCATGTATCCCTGAATGTGATAGTCAGGTTTCTAGGCCTTCTCTTTGACCGTAGGTTATCCTGGAAACCTCACATTACCTCTCTGAAGGCAACTTGTCACAACTGGCTGAACCTTCTTAAAACCCTTGCTCATCTTTCATGGGGAGCTGATCGTCGAACTCTCCTTCGCCTACATTCAGCCCTCATTTTATCGAAACTCGATTATGGTGACCAGATCTATTCAGCGGCCTCTCCTGCTACTCTCTCTAGCCTTAACCCCATCCATCACCAAGGATTACGTTTATGCCTTGGTGCTTTTCGCTCTTCCCCTATTGAGAGCCTCTATGCATAAGCGAACATTCCATCCTTGTCCGATCGCCGTGATGCCCATTGCCTTCGCTACTATGTACGCTCTCACGATCTCCGCAATCCTTCCATTTATAGAATAGTCACCGATATTAGTAGACATTCTTTATTTGTTCGCCGCCCCTGTTTGCTCCGTTCCTTCTCTCTTCGCCTACATTCGCTCCTGTCTTCCCTTCAGTTACCACTTTTATATGTTCATGTAGCATTTCACTTTTCCCTGCCCCCCCTGGAAAGTTCTAGCTGTTCGGGTCTGTTCTTTCTCATTCCCTTGCTCAAAAGCCCAACTGCCTACGGTGGCTTCCAGCTCTCTTTTTCTTGACCACTTCCACTCTCATTCTCATGCCATTGCAGTGTACACAGATGGCTCTAAGTCTTCTGACGGCGTCGGATTCGCAGCAGTGTTTCCGGACAGCATCGTGCGGGGGCATTTACTATCTTCGGCTAGTATTTTTACTGCTGAATTGTATGCCATTCTTGCAGCACTTATCCGTATTGCATCTATGCCTGTGTCATCATTTGTGGTTGTTTCAGACTCCCTTAGTGCTTTACAGGCTATATGAAAATTTGATACACCTCACCCCCTAGTTCTCTGTATCCAACTTTGGTTACGCTGTATCTCTACCAAGCACAGATAGTTTTTTTGTTGGGTCCCTGGTCATGTTGACGTACAGGGCAATGAACAGGCAGACACTGCTGTGCGGTCAGTACATGACCTACACTGCAGAACATAAGAAAGGAGGAACACTGCAGGAGGCCTGTTGGCCCATACTAGGCAGGTCCTTTACAATTCATCCCACTAACAAAACATTTGCCCAACCCAATTTTCAATGCCACCCAAGAAATAAGCTCTGATGTGAAAGTCCCACTCAAATCCAACCCCTCCCACTCATGTACTTATCCAACCTAGATTTGAAACTACCCAAAGTCCCAGCCTCAATAACCCAACTAGGTAGACTGTTCCACTCATCAACTACCCTATTTCCAAACCAATACTTTCCTATGTCCTTTCTAAATCTAAACTTATCTAATTTAAATCCATTACTGCGGGTTCTCTCTTGGAGAGACATCCTCAAGACCTTATTAATATCCCCTTTATTAATACCTATCTTCCACTTATACACTTCGATCAGGTCTCCCCTCATTCTTCGTCTAACAAGTGAATGTAACTTAAGAGTCTTCAATCTTTCTTCATAAGGAAGATTTCTAATGCTATGTATTAATTTAGTCATCCTACGCTGAATGTTTTCTAACGAATTTATGTCCATTTTGTAATACGGAGACCAGAACTGAGCTGCATAATCTAGGTGAGGCCTTACTAATGATGTATAAAGCTGCAGTATGACCTCTGGACTTCTGTTGCTTACACTTCTTGATATAAATCCCAGTAATCTATTTGCCTTATTACGTACGCTTAGGCATTGCTGTCTTGGTTTAAGGTTGCTGCTCACCATAACCCCCAAGTCCTTTTCGCAATCTGTATGGCTAAGTTCTACATCATTTAACTTATAAGTACTAGGGTTATGGGCACTCCCAAGCTTCAGAACCTTGCATTTATCTACATTGAACTGCATCTGCCACTTTTCTGACCAAGAATAGAGTTTGTTTAAATCCTCCTGAAGTTCCATAACATCTACGTTTGAATCAATTATCCTACCTATCTTTGTGTCATCGGCGAATTTGCTCATATCACTAGTAATTCCCTCATCAAGATCATTGATATATATTATAAACAACAACGGGCCCAAGACTGATCCCTGTGGAACGCCACTTGTTACAGATCCCCACTCGGATTTAACCCCATTTATGGACACTCTCTGCTTCCTGTCAGTGAGCCATGACTCGATCCACGAGAGCACTTTTCCCCCAATGCCATGAGCTGCCACTTTCTTTAACAGTCTATGGTGCGGAACTCTATCAAAAGCCTTACTAAAATCTAAGTAAATAATATCAAATTCTTTATTGTGGTCAACAGCCTCAAAAGCTTTACTGAAGAAAGTTAATAAATTAGTTAGACAAGACCGGCCTCTTGTGAATCCATGCTGAGTATCATTAATCAAGCTATGCTTATCGAGATGGCTTCTTATAATAAGCCCCTCGCACACAAAACCTCCTTTACCCCCTCCCTCCAACCTTTCCTAGGCCGACCCCTACCCGGCCTTCCTTCCACTACAGACTGATACACTCTTGAAGTCATTCTGTTTCGCTCCATTCTCTCTACATGTCCGAACCACCTCAACAACCCTTCCTCAGCCCTCTGGACAACAGTTTTGGTAATCCCGCACCTCCTCCTAACTTCCAAACTACGAATTCTCTGCATTATATTCACACCACACATTGCCCTCAGACATGACATCTCCACTGCCTTCAGCCTTCTCCTCGCTGCAACATTCATCACCCATGCTTCACACCCATATAAGAGTGTTGGTAAAACTATACTCTCATACATTCCCCTCTTTGCCTCCAAGGACAAAGTTCTTTGTCTCCACAGACTCCTAAGTGCACCACTCACCCTTTTCCCCTCATCAATTCTATGATTCACCTCATCCTTCATAGACCCATCCGCTGACACGTCCACTCCCAAATATCTGAATACATTCACCTCCTCCATACTCTCTCCCTCCAATCTGATATCCAATCTTTCATCACCTAATATTTTTGTTATCCTCATAACCTTACTCTTTCCTGTATTCACTTACTAAAATCTAAGTAAATAATATCAAATTCTTTATCGTGGTCAACAGCCTCAAAAGCTTTACTGAAGAAAGTTAATAAATTAGTTAGACAAGAACGGCCTCTTGTGAATCCATGCTGAGTATCATTAATCAAGCTATGCTTATCGAGATGGCTTCTTATAATCTCAGCTATAATTGACTAGTAATTTGCCTACAATTGAGGTCAGGCTTATTGGGCGGTAATTTGACGGTAACGACTTGTCCCCTGTTTTAAAAATAGGAATTACATTAGCCATCTTCCACATATCAGACACTACACCTGTTTGAAGAGATAAATTAAAAATATTAGTTAATGGTTCACAGAGTTCCATTTTGCATTCCTTAAGAACCCTTGAAAAAAACCTCATCAGGACACGGCGACTTATTTTGCTTCAGTCTGTATCTGCTTCACAACCATTTCACTAGTGACTCTGATGTTACATAATTTATCTTCTTCTAACCCACTATAAAAATTAATTACTGGAATATTGTTAGTGTCTTCCTGTGTAAAAACAGAGAAAATAATTATTAAAAAATCGAGCACATTTCATTATCTTTGTCAGTAAGGTGCCCATAGGTATTTTTAAGGGGACCTATCTTATCTCTAACTTTTGTTCTATAGACCTGGAAAAAACTTTTTGGGTTAGTTTTAGAATCCCTAGCAACTTTAATTTCATAGTCCCTTTTAGCTTTTCTTATCCCCTTTTTTAATGTCCCTCTTAATGTCAATATACTGATTCATAAGATAACCCTCACCTCTTTTGATACGCCTATAAATTCCTTTTTTATGTCCTAGTAGATATTTGAGCCTATTATTCATCCATTTTGAGTCATTTCTATTTGATCTAATTTCTTTATATGGGATAAACGCTCTTTGAGCAGCATGTACAGTGGACCCCCACATAGCGACCTTAATCCGTGCAAGAGGGCTGGTTGTTATGCGAAATGTTTGGTATGCGAATGAATTTTCCCCATAAGAAATAATGGAAATCAAATTAATCCGTGCAAGACACCCAAAAGTATAAAAAAAAAAAAAAAAAATTTACCACATGAAATGTTAATTTTAATACACACAAACTGAAAAAGGCATGCACAATTACATGACACTTACTTTTATTGAAGATCTGGTGATGATTGATGGGATGGGAGGAGGGGAGAGTGTGTGTTAGTGTTTAGAAGGGGAATCCCCTTCTATTAAGACTTGAGGTGTCAAGTCCTTTTCTGGGGTTACTTCCCTTCTTCTTTTAATGCCACTAGGACCAGCTTCAGAGTCACTGGACTTCTTTCGCACAACATATCTGTCCATAGTGGCCTGTACCTCTCGTTCCTTTATGACTTCCCTAAAGTGTTTCACAACATTGTCAGTGTAATAGTCACCAGCACGGCTTGCAATAGCTGTGTGAGGGTGATTTTCATCCATGAAGGTTTGCACTTCAAGCCACTTTGCACAGATTTCCTTAATCTTTGTAGTAGGCAATTTCTTCAATTTCTCTCTCCCCTCCTTCGAACCAGTTTCCTCAGGTCTGGCCTCTTGCTGTTGAAGTTGATCTATCAGCTCATCAGTGGTTAGTTCTTCATTGTCCTCCTCCACCAACTCTTCCACATCATCCCCACTAACCTCCAACCCTAAGGACTTTCCCAATGCCACAATGGATTCCTCAACTGGCATAATCCTCTCAGGGTTAGCCTCAAACCCTTCAAAATCCCTTTTGTCTACACATTCTGGCCACAGTTTCTTCCAAGCAGAGTTCAAGGTCTTCTTAGTCACTCCCTCCCAAGCCTTACCTATAAGGTTTACACAATTGAGGATATTAAAGTGATCTCTCCAAAACTCTCTTAGAGTCAGTTGAGTTTCTGAGGTCACTACAAAGCACCTTTCAAACAGAGCTTTTGTGTACAGTTTTTTGAAGTTTGCAATAACCTGCTGGTCCATGGGCTGCAGGAGAGGAGTGGTATTAGGAGGCAAAAACTTCACCTTAATGAATTTCATGTCCCCATAAAGTCGCTCTGCCACGTCTGTAGGATGACCAGGGGCATTGTCTAACACCAGGAGGCACTTAAGTTCTAATTTCTTTTCAGTTAGGTAATCTTTCACATTGGGGGCAAATGCATGGTGTAACCAGTCATAGAAAAAGTCCCTAGTGACCCATGCCTTACTGTTTGCCCTCCACAGCACACACAAATTCTCCTTGAGGACATTCTTTTGCCTGAACGGTCTGGGAGTTTCAGAGTGATACACTAATAAAGGCTTCACTTTGCAATCACCAGTAGCATTGGCACACATCAACAAAGTAAGCCTGTCTTTCATAGGCTTATGTCCTGGGAGTGCCTTTTCCTCCTGAGTAATGTAGGTCCTGCTTGGCATTTTCTTCCAAAACAGGCCTGTTTCATCACAATTAAACACTTGTTCAGGTTTCAGTCCTTCACTTTCTATGTACTCCTTGAATTCCTGCACATATTTTTCAGCTGCTTTGTGGTCCGAACTGGCAGCCTCACCATGCCTTATCACACTATGTATGCCACTACGCTTCTTAAATCTCTCAAACCAACCTTTGCTGGCCTTAAATTCACTCACATCATCACTAGTTGCAGGCATTTTTTTAATTAAATCCTCATGCAACTTCCTAGCCTTTTCGCTTATGATCGCTTGAGAGACGCTATCTCCTGCTAGCTGTTTTTCATTTATCCACACCAATAAGAGTCTCTCAACATCTTCCATCACTTGCGATCTCTGTTTCGAAAACACAGTTAAACCTTTGGCAAGAACAGCTTCCTTGATTGCCTTTCTGTTGCCCACAATAGTAGAGATGGTTGATTTGGGTTTCTTGTACAACCTGACCAGGTCGGCGACACGCACTCCACTTTCATACTTATCAATGATCTCTTTCTTCATCTCTATTGGAATTCTCACCCTTATTGCTGTAGGGTTGGCACTAGAAGCTTTCTTGGGGCCCATGGTCACTTATTTTCCAGATAAAGCACCGAAAACACTGTAATAATACGAAATATTCCGATTGTATGCTTGGATGTTACCGCGGAGGCTGGCTGGTAAACAATGCCACCGGCGGAACATATGAGGCTGGCTCAGGCCGCACATTGGACGCGTCTCGGACGAAGGACGGTGAGCGGGTTTTTGGGCAGTATGCGAGGCAAAATTTTAGCGATCAAAGCGTCCGGTATGCGGATTGTAACAGATGATAAGTATGCAATGCGTACGGTATGCGGGGGTCCACTGTATAGTGACTCTGAAAATTCTATCCAAACAGACTCTGTATGTGTTACTTCAGACTTAATACCCGTTTTTATGCAACAGTTCAAGCGATCTCGGACATACAATGCCACCCCACCCCCCTCCCAATACTTCTATCTTCTTGGAACAATTTAAAACCCTGAATATGAC
The DNA here is from genome assembly GCF_038502225.1 of Cherax quadricarinatus. NCBI lineage: Eukaryota > Metazoa > Arthropoda > Malacostraca > Decapoda > Parastacidae > Cherax > Cherax quadricarinatus. The sequence continues at coordinate 75,842 of NW_027196340.1, read as the reverse complement.
ATTCCGCAGGCATGTCCCGACTTTTTTAATTAAACCACGTCTCAGTTAAGGCAAATACATCAATGTTACCTACACTAGCAACTAATCTCAACTCGTCCATCTTATTCCTAGCACTACGGCAATTAGCATAATAAACATTGAAAGACTCTCCTTTCTCTTTACCCTTCCTGCTCATTTCTATTTTTCTACTAAACCTATTACTGTCCTTATCACCCAAGGTCCCTGGCTTTTCAATATCTATCTCGTTCTTATTATTACTAGTTCCCCTAGAACTCGTAATATTACTACACTGGGACTTCACTGTTTTCCTGCCAAAACCCATACCACTAACTATTCCTAGTTTAAAGTCCTAACTGCTCCCTCCACTGCAGTTGCCAGTGCTCCCACCCCACACCTAGATAAGTGAACCCCATCCCTAGCATACATGTCACTTCTGCCATAGAAGAGGTCCCAGTTGTCAATGAATGTTACTGCATTTTCCTTACAGTATTTGTCCAGCCAGCAATTGACACCAATTGCCCTGGACAACCATTCATTTCCAACTCCCCTCCTTGGCAAAATACCACATATGAGAGGGTTCCCACCCTTACTTCTAATTATTTCTATTGCTGACCTATACCTGCTAATCAGGTCCTCACTCCTACGTCTGCCAACATCGTTGCCTCCAGCACTGAGACAGATAATAGGATTGCTCCCATTACCTCTCATGATGTCATCCAGACGGCTAACAATATCCTCCATCCCAGCCCCAGGAAAGCAAACTCTGTCTCCTACTCCTGTCCTTCAAGCAGAACGCCCTATCCATATACCTAACTTGGCTATCCCCAACAACAACAATATTCTTACCTTCCTTAATGTCTTTCGTCGTGTCGTTCCCAGTAGTCGACTCACATTCGTCGGGTAGCACTGAGAATGTATTGGATGTTTCCACAACAGTTTCCACGGCAGTCTCTTTCTTCTTCATCGTTTCTACCTTTCCATTCGTCTTCTTGATCGTCAACTTCTTTCTCTGCTGTCCAGCCACTGACCAGTTTCCCTTCTTGACCTGAGGACTCAAAACAGGAGGACAACTCTGAATCTTTGTTTTCCTCGGTCAGTCGCCGAATTTCCATATTCGCCAACCTCAATTCTTCCTTAAGCTGTTGGTAAAGTTGCTCGATGGAGGGCATCTTGCTTCAATTCTAGAGAGCGCGCAAACAGGTCTTCACAGAGCCAAGTACACGTCAACACTGCGCAAAAGCCAACTCAATCAGGAGCTACTGCGCAGCACGTCCGCACGGCCCAATAGCGATGTTTATTTGAATAGCTGATGGAGCCTCCTTTAATCCTGACTCTCTTATTGACTTCTTGACAACGACTGATTTACTCCACAAACTCTGATGATGATACCTTTTGCACTCCCCTCAGCCCTTTCTAGCTCAATCTCTTGCTGCCCTCTACCCTTTCACCATCCACTGCCCCGCTGTTTTCCGTAACCTATTACTTGTCCATCTCCCTTGTGCCACCTGATGCCCTCGCTTCCTTCCTGCTCTGCAGCGCTGTATAGCCCTTGTGGCTTAGCGCTTCTTTTTGATTATAATAATAATAATAATAATAATAATAATCATTCACTCCTAATTCATGTGGATTACAATCCAGGTAATTAGCTTTTATTTATGATATGACTTGTGGTGCAAAGAACATGGAAAAAATAGGGTTGTGTTCTTGAAACCATAAGCCAAATAGTTTTGTAACTTCTTAATCCTTCAAAAATCGTTTTTCTTACCTAACATTGCAGCTGATGTGGCCCTGTACAGTACCTGTACTATAGTGAAGGTTAAACAGTGAGAAAGAAGAGTACTTGTATCTAAAAAGGTTATGTACTAAAACTTTTCTTGCCTTTCTTGCATAATAATCTTGAGGGTGGATGTGGTCTTACTTTGCCTTCCCAACTATGCTTGTCTCATCAGCATTAAGCACATGCATAAGATTGTATCCACCTCAAAATTTCCTGCAGCTTAACAGGCAAATTTCCTGTGGCTGCATGGTCAGCAGATGCATTTTCCACACTAAATTCTGGTATGCAGTCCGCTGCGCACTTTAAAATAGCATAATTATCAGGGTTTCCATACTGATGGCATACTGTTTTTATGGTGCGACTGCTTTTTTCCTGTCATTGGCGCAGTTAGTGGGGTACCTTTTTCTGCTCAGTCCACACATTATATTCTTAATTTAATAACTTCTGTGGAGGTGCAGGGTTACTAAAAGTATTATCCAGAGGGTTGAGTTGGTTTGAACATATAGAGGATGGCACAAAATAGGATGACTTGGAGGGTGGAAAATCTGTGGTGGAGGGCAGGCAGGGTAGGGGTCATCCTAAGAAGGGTTGGAAGGTGGGGTAAAAGAGGCTTTGTAGGAGGGGCTTGGACATCCAGCAGACATGGATGAGCATGTTAACTAGGAGTGAGTGAGTGAAGGCAAATGGTTTTTATGGCTTGATGTGCTGTTGGAGGGATTCAGGGAAACCAGTTATCTGGACCCCGAGTCTTGGAAGTGGGAAGCACATTGCCTGCACTCAGAAGGAAGGGTGGGGATATTGCAGTTTGGACTGGCCTCTGAACTGCAGTATCAGTGCACCTATGGCAAGACAGTGATAGTGCAAGAGTTTCTCTTTTTTTGGGTCATGGGAGGTGGCTTGGGATATAAAAAAAAAAAATTGCTGTCCTTTTTCACTATCACATTGTGGATTACTGTTTGCACAATATTTTATCTTCACTTCATTGCCTCAGTTAATGAACTGATTCTCTAATACCAAACATGCACTGTCTCCACAATCCATACACCACCACCCAGCATATCAATCACGCTTAATTTTCTTGGCCTCTTCAGCATGAACAATCTTGTTTGGGTGTCCACAATTAATATCCAAAGATGAGAAAGTGATAAAAAAAAATTAACGGATGAACACCCTAGAGAGTATGGCATGTGAAATGCATGGGTGGGTGTTTACATGCAAGAGTGAAACTAGGCCTCTCCCCTTACCCCAAAACCAGCCTCACCCCAGGCACAGTAGGGAAAGTATCCCACTGGATATTGACAGTATTTCATGTGCAACTCTGTCTTGAACAGAATTTAAACCGAGAATTTTTGGTAATGTGAGTTGTGGTTGTGCAAATTGCAAGTGTACTGAATTAGTCTGTTCAAAGTGGACAATAAAAAGTAACAATGTTCATTGACAAATTCCAGCTATGAGGAATGAGCAAAAACACACGAGTCACTTAACCCTTTCACTGTCCCAATCCTTGAAATAATAGTTCTCCCAGTGTCCACCTTCCTTTTTATAAATTCTTAAATGGTAGGTAATGACACCAGAATTATGAAATTTTATGGAAATTTTACAGAATTACAAAAGTACACAGTTTGCAATCTGGGTGCAATTTATGCATCAGTTAGTGCTGTAGTCAGCCAAATTCTTAGCTATTTCACTAATATGCCTTCAATTCTGTTGATTGAGCACAAGAAATTACCAATTCAGTTATTACTACTACCCTAAATGCAGAGATTTCTCTGACTTGGCCAATTTTGCTCCAAATTAAAAAAAATACGAATTTAAAATTAGTGCAAAATAAACGATATAGATATTCCTGGCACTAAAACATTTTCCCCGTTCATTAATCACATCCCCAGGCCTCCACTATATTACACTTGCCTTCCATTTTGAATTCATAATCACACAAAAAATAGGTTTTCTTTTCCTAATAAAATATAACCAGGAATGATTGGTTATGATTTACAGCATCCCAATAAGTGAATCAAGACCTATTAAAAACCCATAAAACAGACTTGGGTGTGCAAGGGTACTTGCCTGTCCTCAGGGAAAATTGGCAAAAATAGAACATTTCTGCTACTTTGAGCCTAATTTCAAGGCACTCCCTGTACTGACCAACCAAAATCTTCTCTATTTCAGTAGTATGACTTCCTTTCTATCAGATGATACCAAGATAAAGCCAGTAAAACAACAAAAAGGCTATCCTAGAAAACTGTCACTATTTTAAACCAAACGTGTGGTCAGTTTTGCTTTTCCGATCATGCACCACAAGGGGGCAGGATTTTTTTTATACTGTGCACACTCACTGTGCAGACCCATTATCTCATATCAAGCCAAAATTTACTGCTCACAGCTTATCTGAGCTTATGATGTAGAAGTACACGAGGGACCAATGTTGTACACAAGGGCCCCACTTTACTGCGTTTAGCCTCACGGTGTTCTGCTAATACGCCGATTTCAAATTATGACCAAAACTTGCTATATGGTGCGCCCCACCCGGTTTTACATTCTCCATGAGTACATCTCTATTGCATCAGGAAACTTTCGAAAATTTCAAGTGTGTTCAAGTTAATGCACATTTTATATGTGCAGTGGCACCCAAGTTTCGGCCACCTCCCAACTCGAACAATTATGTAAGTGTATTATAGTAAGTGCTCTTGCAAGTGTATTTTTGGGGGTCTGAAATGGACTAATCTAATTTACATTCCTCATGGGAACAAATTCGTTCAGTAACGGCACTCGAACAGCCTTCTGGAACGAATTATGACTAAATCTCTGGGTTCCACTGTACTGATAGTTATACTTGCGTACCTGTACCTAAATATACTTAAACTGTGCTGGCATGCAGGTACGCATTAAAATCACCAAGAGTGTGTGTACTCTTAATGCCATATTAATAATAAAACGTAATCTCTTGGGCGCATTAAATGTCGTATATTACGTTAATATAGACATTTCCATTAATCCATCTATGATGTACATGATAAATACAGTGGACTCCCGACTTAAGATATTAATTCATTCCAGAAGTATGTTTGGGTGCCGTTACCGAATGAATTTGTTCCCATAAGGAATATTGTAAATTAGATTAGTCCATTTCAGACCTCCAAAAATACACGTACAAAAGCACTTACAAAAATACACCTACATAATTGTTCGAGTTGGGAGCTGATCGTAAGGTGGGGGTCCACTGTACACCCCACAGTATAATAAATTAACATAAATTCAAGATGTGGTAGCCAGGCAACTTGTAGTTCAACATCAGAGAAAATGTGGGTAACTAGAAAATTATTCATTATGTATGCCTTCACTCAGCATCAGTTCTTCTCAAAAATGGTGTTACATGAGAATTGGAGTGTTTCTCTTTATTTATTCTACTGTATCAATGTGGAGACAACCTGTTTACATTACGTGTGGGTGGTGTGGGGAGGGCTGCCCTGGTTGGCTGCCATACTTCACAAATAAGTCACCTCTTGTCCTACATTAAGACAACAAATACTTTAAGGTAATTAATGAATGTACTGTATGTGTATTTTATTGCTCTGGGGTGCTTTAATTAAATGCCATAGTATATTATGTGTGGCTGGGGTGGGGTGAGCTGACTTGGCTGGCTACCATACATCCCAAACTTGACTTCCTACAAATAAACCTCACCTCTCACCCTACATTAAGACTTCAAATATTTTAAGTAATGGGTGTATTGTGTGTGTATTTTACTTTTAATTGCTCTTAATGCCTAGTTCTATTGTTAACTTAATATATGTTAGTGTAAACTTATCTGGCATTTATATGCATTTATAAGTGGAGAAAAATGGTGTTCTGGTTTACCGCAGTAGCTTGGAACCTAACCTGCCATATAATTGGGGCCCTACTGTAGTTCTACGTGACTGCCACTGAAAGGGTGAAGTGTAATCATGTCAGATGACATTTCATTTAGAGAACACAGTAAGGCAAATGCTACAAAGGCCAGAAAAATGACAGAGTGGGTAATGAGATCTTTAATAATCAGGGTAATAATGCTAATGGTGACTATTCAAAATTTGAGGTGAGGGACCAGAACAATAATTACAGTGGTACCTTGACTTACGAGTGCCCCAACTTACAAGTTTTCCGAGTTATGAGCCGTCACTCGGTCGATTTTTTGCCTTGAGTTGGGTCAAAATCTGAGTTACGAGTGAGCTTCAGATACGCTGCCACTCGCAGGCGATACTGAGAAAAAATATCAAAAACCTTGATAATGACCAATGTGTAACAAACTTTCAATTTTGATACCACTGGTAGCGTCATCCTGCCAGAATGTTCTATAACATATGCTGTAAGTAGAGAGAGAATTCTGGAACGTGTAATACATGTTCGGCAGGCTACCTGGTTGGGTGGCCAGCTTGCTGGCCGGCTGATTTGCTTTGGCTGTCTCCTTCTGTCTGTATTAATCTCTGTTTCTGTATATCTGTCTCTATCTCACAGGTATACAAAAATAGTTATACAGAGTGTAAATTACCTAGGATAACCCAAAAAATCCAGACAGTGCTATACTATGCTTGTAGATATAAGGCATAATAAGCATGACTGGCAAGTAATACACAGGAATCAGACATGACCAATTCTGCATCATGTGTAATACCTGTTGTCTCATGAGTGGCTCTGAGACAGACAAGTAGAGACAGGAAGACAAGCAAAGACAAAAACAAATAAGCAGAGACAGATAAAGAGACAGACAGCTAGACACAGACAAGTAGACAGATAGAAACAGATACAGAAACAGACATGTTTATTTGTAACAGTGAAAAATAAATCCAAGGCAGTGCACAGTCGTCAAATGTCACTGCGAGTGTCGCTCCACTAGCAGTGGAATAACACTTATCTTACACCGTGCTTCAAGGAGTTTCATATATACTCCAGTATTTCTAAAACATTGCTGGGACCTGGCAAAAAAGACAAAAATCATTTATTATTTATAAATATATTTTTCTTAAATTTTTTTTGGGGGGGAGGGGGGGGCTGGAACAGGTTAATGGCTGTGAAGTCTTACTCAGTGCTGTAACAACTTAAGTCAGTATTACCAAGGCTGGCTCCTCCTCAGGAAAATTAATGCATAGAAAAAGAACAAAAACTGATAAACATAAACACTTTATTATTTAGAAAATATAAAATGTAAAACACTTAAATATGAAATATTGATCCTACCTTAAAGAAAATGAAAAATGAAAAATATAAATGATACCTGAATTCAACGCTAATATATATAAAACTTGGGTGTCTGGTGTTGGTGACACTGCGTGTTGTTGAAATCGTAGCCATTGCTGATGTGGGGGAGGGGGTCGCAGGTGTTGGTGACAACCCACCGGCTCATTCTTTAGAGTCTATAGCCGTAAAATAATCTATCCAGATGACAGGAAAACAGGTTCTTTACCGCTGCAATGATGAGGGGTTACGTCCTGATTCTTCATACACGTGCACAGGCAAGTAGATAAAACATGGGACGTCTCAGGACGTTAATCCGTCTCCTTCAATTCTACTCGTTGGCTAGAATATGAGCAGGCATGTACTTACAGTAGTGCTGGGAGCTGTGAGTCGAGTGATTACTGTTTGGCCGGAACCCCACACATCACCTTTCGGGGGGGGGGGGGATAGCGGGAGCTAGACTTACCCTACCTTAACAAGTAGCCAGCAATCAAACTATTGTTACTATATACTTCCTCGCTACTCCTATCTATTGAACTTTTCCCTCACAATGGCATTTCAATTAATTTCAGTGAGGAAAATTGATTTGATATACGAGCAAACTGAGTTACAAGCTGGATCACAATGAATTAAACTCGTAAGTCAAGATACCACTGTATATTTAATTCCTCTTGTATGCTTTTGTTAGTGATGTTTACAAAATAAGCACTTAACAGAGATGAATCCATTGTTTGAGCCATAGTGGTGTTATTACCCCCTATTTCCCCCTTTTTAATACATAAAAAAGGCAAAATATTATAAGGTGCACTGTGTTATTGTTGCGTTGAAAAGGTGTGGCAGCTCCTAGTTGCCTGTTTAGCTCAGGGGTTAATATGGCCTTTAGTTTCTAAAAAGCAGTGCCTATGCATTCCTGTACTTCGCATTTTCCTGCCTTGCAAGTTTTTTTTTTTTTTTATATACAGAAAATAATGACAGTGATAACCTGTATTTTTTTTACAGCAGATATTAAAGAATCAGCTTCTTCACCAGTAATATCCACTTACTAAACTTCATTTAATATTTCAGCTCGATGTGGTTGCCTTTGCCAACCTTGCACAAGTTGTATATATGGACAAAGAGGTAAGCTACTCCCTCCGCGACTGGATGGCTGAAAATTGTCCGAACTTGGTAGAATTCTGCAATCGAGTAAAGGACCAAGCATTCCCCGACTGGGAAGAAATGTGCACAAACTTGGATCTAAATTCTCATTTACCAAAGCCACCTCCAGAGGAAAAGGTTGAGGAGGTGGCAGCAGAAAAGAAAGATGAGAAGTCAAAAGAAGAAGAAAAGAAGGATGAGAAAGAAAAAGATGATACTGAAAAGGAAAAGGCCCATAAAGATGAGAAGGAAGGGGAAAAAGAAGACAACAAGAAAACGGAAGAGAAGGAAAAGGAGGAAGAGAAAAAGTAAAAAGTGTGATTATTCAAAGTTGTTGAAAGCAGTCAAGAACCAAATCTATTTGTAATATATGTGATAAATGTTGTTTGAAGTATTTTTTTTATTTGCTTGATACACTTTGTATAGATCTTCTTGTTAGTGTGGAACACAAGCACCTCCCCGTGCCGACTTAGTCGTTAACGTTTTGGTGGCCACTATCAGAAATAAGCTCGTTCTTACCTTCATTGTTTACGGGAGAGTTCAAACAGTAAGGACGTGAAATATTTGAGGGGGAAGGGGGGGGGGTTGGGTGGGAGTGGTCCAAGCTGGAGGTTTCCAGTTGGGCTTGTACATTAAAGGCTTTGTAATTGTTGGGGTTTTAATGTTTTAGGTAAGTTTAGTCCCACATTTCCCGTTTTCCTTTGCCTTGCCGTTTGAATTGTTACCAATTCTCATCGTAGAATTCTTTGGTCTCATTATATGTACTGTAGTTGACAACCTGACGGCTCATTTTCACTGAAGGTAATGACAAGGATTTTATTCAGAATTTTAAATAAAAATGTTGAAGGTTGGAACTGGTGGAGTCATATTATCTGTGTGGCTTGCATAGATTGTAGGTTTATTCCATATGAGTTTTAGTTAAATGAGTTTAAGAGCAGTATTATTCATGGACCATGAGTTTGTAATTTTTGCTACCATGACAAAAATTTCTTTATTCTCATTTTTAATCACTTTTGTAATATTAGTTTGTACATTACTAGCTTTTAATATGGCATCTAGAACATTATGATAGTTTTTACACATGGAAGTTATTTTGTAATAAGGAAATACTCATTTTATAGGTTCTCTTTGATACGAGGGGAAAAAATTTCCCACCGCTTTTTGTGATAGGAATGCTCATTAACCAAGTCATTGGTTTATCTGGGGTTTTTGCCCAGAAACACTGCCTTGCTGTAATTTACCTGATAGTTAAGTGTAAACCTATTCTAGTATGAATATGCAAGTGATCTACAACCCTCAGGGTTTAGATTCTGGTTACTGAGAGCCAGCAAGACATGTGAAGTGAAGGTTCTAAAGCATGACTGATATTATCCATGACACAAGAACCCTAGATAGCCCAGGCTTGGCAGTTTGCAAAATTGAAACAATCCAAAGACAGTGTCATGGCACCAAAGTAGTGAATAGGGACCAGAGTGCCGCACAATCAAAATTATGATAAGGCACAAGGACTTTAGCGGTGAGGCATGAGTGCTGAGAAAGCAAAATATATATATATGGCATTTCTAAAGAATTTTATACTAAAGGAAGTTGCACAGTATTTTTGGTCAATTGTGCTGTGATAACCTGAACATCAGTTTTGTAAGAAGTGCTGAATAGAAGTAAGCCATTCATACAATGAACTTTGTAGCCTTGTGCTTAGTCCAAATTGTAAAGATTTATCCTAAAATTGCTACTGTTTGGCTAGATATTGCCCTAGAAGTCTTGCTAGACCCTTCAGAGTGTATGATACCATGTTTGTACCCTAGCTTTTGTACACTTGGTACCTTAAGGCTTCAGCATTCGTGTAGTAGGTGATATATCTGGAATTTTTATTATAGGCACATAAACCATGGTTATCATGTATACACAGACATATTTATGTTCCTCAATAAATGTATCCTTTTAGGAAAAGATTAATTATTTAATCCTGTGGAGAAATTAATGATTTAGTCTACACAATGGCACAAACCATTTAGTAGGTAACTGGCTCTTAGTAAGATTGTCCAGTGCCTTGTTGGCTGGACAGAATATTGCATACCTTATTAACCTAGGTAACAAATTGGCTTCAGTAAAAATGGCGAGTTGTTAGATAAGGAGACAGCAGTAGTGCAAGTACCAGTCAACATAACCTGCGAGTGGTTTAGAGGTTTCTGTTTGCTGTTTGCCCTGAGGCCCAGTCTCCATATTGACTGTTTTATCAACTCTGTCAAAGTGCTGTGCATGCAGGCTGGCACTTCGATAAGGGGTTTACTGGTAGCAGGCTGAAATCTGGATGTGTTAACACTTGCCTATGGCTTGGGTGCCTTTCATGGTTTATTTTACACTTTTAATGTAATATGTGAAAAAATACTATGCATGGGGTGAGGAAGAATGGGATAGATATATTTAGAGATTTTGAAGTTGGTTGATGATATACAGTAGAACTTCTGCATTTCTCTTGCTGATAACTACTACTGGTATATTCTGAGTAAAGTATAGATTATGTAAAAGAAAACTGAGGGAGGTTCCTTGATGCTGTGAGAGGCTCCTGATCTAAGGAATTGTTGGACTTTTTCTTTCCTTGGATTGAGCTGGATTGTTTCCGTTTCCTAAACAGTGTATTATTCCTACAGGTTTAGCAATCCCCCTCCCCTCCTCTTCAAGGGGGGCTCCTTGGCATGGTTAAGAGGCTCTTGGTCTGAGGAATTAGACCTGCTGGTCTCCTTCCTCAGACCAAACCTAATTACCCCCAACCCCCCTTCCCTATCCCATCCTCCCACTCCCCCCCCCCCCCCCCCCTCTGTCCCTCCCTTATTCCCTTCCTCTTTTTGGCCTTTGGGATTCTTCCCACAGGCCTACTGGTTCCTAGGTAGGGAGAAGGGTACCGGGGTCAATCCCATTCCGGCGAGGTTCTTGGCGGTGGTGCAGTTTGCCGTGGAATTTAGATCGCCTGGGGATATCCCGTTCCCCCTCTGGTCTTCTGGGTGGTGGCTTTGGGGTGACGAGTGTATCTCTGGAGGCCGCCTTTTGGATTCTGGGGGTGGTGGCCAAAGGAGGTATGCTTTGTTGCGGATATCCGGCCGCCCTCTCTTTTGTCCACCGAGGTAGCTTGGCAGATGTGAGGTTGCTATCCTGGATTGCTGATTTACTGGCATGAAGGGTAGGGTATGGCACGGGTTCCATGCCGCATCTGCGCTACTTGTGGTGTTGAGGTCCTCTTGGGTCTGACTTCCGCCCTCCTTTGACTATGCTTCCGGCCTCTCCCTCTACGGTGCAGCAATTTTCGAATCACCAGCCTGTCCCACGTCGGACCAACTCTGGTCTCGCTTCTCAATGCCAACGACAATCTCCTGATGATGTTACTTCGTTACCTTCCCATTCTACTCGGAAAAGACCGACACGTCATGCACTCCCTCTCCACGCTCAGTTTTGGACCACACAATGGACTAAATTCTTTACTTTACGACCGACTTCTATTGCCTATCTTTCCGACCATAGTATTGGCAAAGTGCTCCTACACCATGTTGGTAGAGATTTCATTTCATGCTCTCAAGAGCGGTACGCGCATTGTCACTGTCCAGAATGCTACCCAAGCTCATGATCTTTCTCTCCTTTCACATATCAATACTATTCCTAACACTATTGAAAAACATCATTCTCTCAATTTTTGTAGTGGTACTGTCATTCTGCCCCATACCAGAGTCCAACAGAATTTCCAGAAATGTGGCAATGACATTCTTGAACAGCTGGAACTCCAGGATCTTCCAATCCTCAAAGTAGACACTTACGTCCTTCCTGCCCACGGGTGGAGATTAACTTTCGACAGCCGTGAACTCCCGTCCTCTGTTTATGTCGCAGGACATTGGTTACAAGTTCGAAAGGTGATCCCTACACTGCGAAAGTGTAGAAATTGCTGGCAATTTGGTCACCCAGCGAAATATTGCAGATCTATAGCCGAATGCCCAGTCTGTGGTGCCGACGACCATTCTAATACGTCTTGCAGTTGACCTCCCTCTTGCATTAATTGTCATGAGGCTCACCCTTTGTACTCTCGCTGTTGCCAGGTCTACTTAAATGAGCGTGAAATCTGTTGCCTCAAAGAAGCAGGTCTCCCTTATGCTATGGCAGTTTCTCATCTCCGCCTACAAGGGAGACTACCCCATGTTTCTTATTCTCGTGTTTCAAAACGTCCCCCACTTCTGGGGTCCCATTTTCTGCAGCCGCCTCTGTTGTTACCCCTCCCATAGTCACTCCTGTATCTAATTCTTTTGCTGTCCTGGGCTCAGACATCCCTACTTCAACACCTCAGTCTGTTCTGACATCTTGACATCTTCGAGTTCTCACTCGCAAGCCCCAGTATCGACAAGATCTCGTACGACACCTACCAATCACCCCTCTACTTTTCAGAAGTCCAAAAAATCCCTTATGCTCAAATCATCCTTGCCCCCTCCTTCCCTTCTTCCTCCCCCACATTTTACCTTTCCAGTCTCTGTACCTGGTTCTTCCCCTCACTGGCTCTATTACAAGTATGGAGACTCAGCCCCGTCCTCATTCTGTGCCTCCCTCCCAAGTCTCTCCTCTTCTGCCGCCTCCCAGGTTTCTGCCTCTTCTGTCCCCTCCCACACTTCTTCTCCAGTTCCCAACACACTTTCGTCCCCCCTACTTTAGTACAGTCCATTACTGTCCCAATCTTTACTCACCCTCCTCCTATCTCCAATATTGTCTCCCATACAACATCTTTGAATTCAGAAACACTTGATGCTATTTCAGAATATATTGCAGAGACTAAACCTTAATGAACACTGATCCTGTTCCTTCTCTTCCCTCTCCTATATCTCCATCTCCACAACTCCATTCTTTGCAACGCTCCGTTCCTTCGCTGCTTGAACGTCTATCGATACCACCACACGTAGACTTTTCTAACCCCTCTAGTCTGTAGATGCCCTTCCCTATGGATTCCTGGTATTTTCCTCGTTGCCAGTCATGGCCTATTAACAGTGGAATATCTGCGGCCTCAGGGGTAATTGGGGTGAGCTTCAGTTGCTTTCTAGGTTTTCCCCTGTTGGTGTTTGCTTACAAGAACCAAAATTACACTCAGCTGTTTTCCAACCTATCTCAGGCTATAATTTATTGTATTCTTCGGATCCTTTCTCAGATGGAACCTTTAATGAAAGTACCCTCCTATGCAATGATATTCCATACTGTCAACTATTTGTCCATACCTCGCTGCATTACACTGCAGCCCATATCCACTTGGATAAGTGGTTTACAATATGTTCTTTGTCTCTCTCCTTCTCGGGCATTTTCTATCCCAGATTTTGCCTTTGTTTCATCCTTACCACGACCACTTCTGTTACTTGGCGATTTTCATGTCCACCATTTCCTCTGGGGGGTCTCATTGTGACTCGCGTGGTATTCAGTTGGAGGCTTTTCGCGCCTCCCACCCCCTCCATGTTTTAAATATGGGTACTACTCATTTTGATACTCATACTCTCTCTTGCATTGATCTATCGGTCTGCTCTTCCTCCACTGCACTAGACTTCACCTGGTCTGTTCTACCAGACTTACATGACAGCGATCATTTTCCAATCATTCTTTCTTCTCCTTCATATTCACCACCTTTCCGTAGCCCTCGCTGGCAATTTGATAGGGCAAATTGGGACCTTTACTCGCAACTCACTGCTTTTAGTGAGGCTCCTTCTTCATCCTCCATTGATGAGCTCCTACACCTCTTCTCGACATCAGTTTTAACCACAGCTTCTCATTCTATACCCCAAACCTCAGGCAGGCATTCTCAGAAGTGCATGCCTTGGTGGTCTCCTGCTTGTGCTCGTGCAGTACATTTAAAAACGCTGCATGGGGCAGGTACCGGTACAACATAACCGATGAGAGACTTCTTGATTTTAAGCAGAAGCATGCAGTTGCTCGCCGTGTCATCCTTGATGCTAAATGCACTTGCTGGTGAGATTGTTTCCACCATCACCTCTGCTTCCTGTAAGAGTGCAGTCTAGAAAAAAAGTGAGGAAACTGAGTGGTAAATACTCTCCTGACCTGGCTCCTGTTCTACGGGTCGCCGGTGTTGATATAGGAAACCCTCTTGACGTTGCCATCGAAATTGGTACTCATGTGGTCCGTATTTCCCGGGTGCTCCGTCTATGTCCCTCGTTTCTTTCCTCAGCCTGCCAGAGAGTTAGTACCCTTGGACTTTTCTTCTCTTTGGGAGCTGGAGGCAACACACACAGCTTGCCGATAATCGGCAGCTGGGCCTGACTACATTCATATTCGGATGTTACAACATTTACATAAGTCAGCCCTTAGTCCTCTTACACCTCTTCAATCTTATTTCGTTACAAGGAGTTCTCCCCCAGCTGTGGAAATCTGCCATTGTTCTCCCTTTCCGCAAGCCGGGTACTACGGCACGTGATGCCTCCCACTATTGTCCCATTGCTCTTACTAGTGCAGTTTGCAAAGTGATGGAACGTCTGGTAAATCAATGTTCTTTCTCTAAATACCACATTAAACAGTCTCTCCACTAGTCAATATGGCTTTCGTAAGGGCCAATCTACCATAGACTCCTAACTACGTTTGGATACGTATGTTTGTAATGCCCCTGCGAACAACCACTCTGTTATTGCCATATTTTTTTTTTACCTTGAAGGCATATGACACAACTTGGATTTATAATATTTTGGCTCAAGCCCACTCCATAGGCCTCCGAGGCAATCTACCATATTTCCTTAAGAACTTTTTTAACTGACAAACATTTCCGTGTTCGAGTCAATAATGTGCTCTCCCCGGACTTTGTCCAAGCTGATGGTGCCCCTCAGGGATGTGTTCTGAGCACAACACTTTCTCTCCTTGCTATAAATGATCTGGCCTCTGTTCTTCCATACAATATTTGGTCATCACTCTGTTGATGACTTCGCTATTGCTTGTGCAGGCGCTGACTGTCACCTCATTACAGTTTCTCTCCAGCATACGGTCGACCATGTTTCCAATTGGGCCACCACACATGGGTTTAAATTTTCCAGTACAAAAACTCACCAAATTACTTTCACTAGATGCTCTTTCATCTCCAATCATCCTTTGTACCTCTATGGCTCCCATATCCCTGAACATGATAGTCAGGTTTCTAGGCCTTCTCTTTGACCGTAGGTTATCCTGGAAACCTCACATTACCTCTCTGAAGGCAACTTGTCACAGCCGGCTGAACCTTCTTAAAACCTTTGCTCATCTTTCATGGGGAGCTGATCGTCGAACTCTCCTTCGCCTACATTCAGCCCTCATTTTATCGAAACTCAATTATGGTGACCAGATCTATTCAGCGGCCTCTCCTGCTACTCTCTCTAGCCTTAACCCCATCCATCACCAAGGATTACGTTTATGTCTTGGTGCTTTTCGTTCTTTCCCTGTTGAGAGCCGCTATGCAGAAGCGAATGTTCCATCCTTGTCTGATCGCCGTGATGCCCATTGCCTTCGCTATGTACGCTCTCATGATCTCCGCAATCCTTCCATTTATAGAATGGTCACCGATATTAGTAGACATTATTTGTTTGCCGCCCGTTTGCTCCGTCCCTTCTCTCTTTGCCTACATTCGCTCGTCTTCCCTTCAGTTACCACCTTCATGTGTTCATGTAGCATCTCGCTTTTCCCTACGCCCCTGGGAAGTTCCAGCTGTTCAGGTCTATTCTTTCTCACTCCCTTGCTCGAAAGCCCAACTGGCTACGGTGGCTCCCGAACACCCTAGCATTTACTTCGTATACAACCCCATCTATAAATATATTAAACAACCATGGTGACATTACACATCCCTGTTTAAGACCTACTTTTACCGGGAAGTAGTTTCCCCCTCTTCTACACACCCTAACCTGAGCCTCATTATCCTCGTAAAAACTCTTTACAGCATTTAGTAACTTGCCACCTATTGTAACATCTGCCACATTGCTACCCTATCCACTATCATATGCCTTTCCTAAATCCATAAATGCAATAAAAACTTCCCTACCTTTATCTAAATACTGTTCACATATATGCTTCAATGTAAACACTTGATCTATACATCCCCTACCCACTCTGAAACCTTGCTCATCCACAATCCTACATTCTGTCTTACCTCTAATTCTTTCAGTTATAATCCTACCGTACACTTTTCCTGGTATACTCAGTAAACTTATTCCTCTATAAATTTTACAATTTCTCTTATCCCCCTTCCCTTTATGTAAAGGGACTATACATGCTCTCTGCCACTCCCTAGGTACCTTCCCCTCTTTCAAACATTTATTAAACAAAAATACCAACCACTCCAACACTATATCCCCCCTGCTTTTAACATTTCTGTCATGATCCTGAGTGTTCCAGCTGCTTTACCCTCTTTCATTCTATGTAATGCCTCACGCACCTCCCCCACACTCACATCCTGTTATTCTTCACTCAATATATATATATATATATATATATATATATATATATATATATATATATATATATATATATATATATATATTATATATATACACACAAATGCATAAATTCAAGGATTATGTGGAGTAAAATAAAGATTGGATGTGAAAAGTGGGTTATAGTAAGCGTGTATGCACCTGGAGAAGAGAGAAGTGTAGAGGAGAGAGAGAGATTCTGGGAAATGTTGAGTGAATGCGTGGGGAGTTTTGAATCAAGTGTGAGAGTAATGGTGGTTGGGGATTTCAATGCTAAAGTGGGTAAAAATGTTATGGAGGGAGTAGTAGGTAAATTTGGGGTGCCAGGGGTAAATGTAAATGGGGAGCCTTTAATTGAGCTATGTGTAGAAAGAAATTTGGTAATAAGTAATACATATTTTATGAAAAAGAGGATAAATAAATATACAAGGTATGATGTAGCACGTAATGAAAGTAGTTTGTTAGATTATGTATTGGTGGATAAAAGGTTGATGGGTAGGCTCCAGGATGTACATGTTTATAGAGGGGCAACTGATATATCGGATCATTATTTAGTTGTAGCTACAGTTAGAGTAAGAGGTAGATGGGAAAAGAGGAAGGTGGCAACAACAAGTAAGAGGGAGGTGAAAGTGTATAAACTAAGGGAGGAGGAAGTTCGGGCGAGATATAAGCGACTATTGGCAGAAAGGTGGGCTAGTGCAAAGATGAGTAGTGGGGGGGTTGAAGAGGGTTGGAATAGTTTTAAAAATGCAGTATTAGAATGTGGGGCAGAAGTTTGTGGTTATAGGAGGGTGGGGGCAGGAGGAAAGAGGAGTGATTGGTGGAATGATGAAGTAAAGGGTGTGATAAAAGAGAAAAAGGTAGCTTATGAGAGGTTTTTACAAAGCAGAAGTGTTATAAGAAGAGCAGAGTATATGGAGAGTAAAAGAAAGGTGAAGAGAGTGGTGAGAGAGTGCAAAAGGAGAGCAGATGATAGAGTGGGAGAGGCACTGTCAAGAAATTTTAATGAAAATAAGAAAAAATTTTGGAGTGAGTTAAACAAGTTAAGAAAGCCTAGGGAAAGTATGGATTTGTCAGTTAAAAACAGAGTAGGGGAGTTAGTAGATGGGGAGAGGGAGGTATTAGGTAGATGGCGAGAATATTTTGAGGAACTTTTAAATGTTGAGGAAGAAAGGGAGGCGGTAATTTCATGCACTGGCCAGGGAGGTATACCATCTTTTAGGAGTGAAGAAGAGCAGAATGTAAGTGTGGTGGAGGTACGTGAGGCATTACGTAGAATGAAAGGGGGTAAAGCAGCTGGAACTGATGGGATCATGACAGAAATGTTAAAAGCAGGGGGGGATATAGTGTTGGAGTGGTTGGTACTTTTGTTTAATAAATGTATGAAAGAGGGGAAGGTACCTAGGGATTGGCGGAGAGCATGTATAGTCCCTTTATATAAAGGGAAAGGGGACAAAAGAGATTGTAAAAATTATAGAGGAATAAGTTTACTGAGTATACCAGGAAAAGTATACGGTAGGGTTATAATTGAAAGAATTAGAGGTAAGACAGAATGTAGAATTGCGGATGAGCAAGGAGGCTTCAGAGTGGGTAGGGGATGTGTAGATCAAGTGTTTACATTGAAGCATATATGTGAACAGTATTTAGATAAAGGTAGGGAAGTTTTTATTGCATTTATGGATTTAGAAAAGGCATATGATAGAGTGGATAGAGGAGCAATGTGGCAGATGTTGCAAGTATATGGAATAGGTGGTAAGTTACTAAATGCTGTAAAGAGCTTTTATGAGGATAGTGAGGCTCAGGTTAGGGTGTGTAGAAGAGAGGGAGAATACTTCCCGGTAAAAGTAGGTCTTAGACAGGGATGTGTAATGTCACCATGGTTGTTTAATATATTTATAGATGGGGTTGTAAAAGAAGTAAATGCTAGGGTGTTCGGGAGAGGGGTGGGATTAAATTATGGGGAATCAAATTCAAAATGGGAATTGACACAGTTACTTTTTGCTGATGATACTGTGCTTATGGGAGATTCTAAAGAAAAATTGCAAAGGTTAGTGGATGAGTTTGAGAATGTGTGTAAAGGTAGAAAGTTGAAAGTGAACATAGAAAAGAGTAAGGTGATGAGGGTATCAAATGATTTAGATAAAGAAAAATTGGATATCAAATTGGGGAGGAGGAGTATGGAAGAAGTGAATGTTTTCAGATACTTGGGAGTTGACGTGTCGGCGGATGGATTTATGAAGGATGAGGTTAATCATAGAATTGATGAGGGAAAAAAGGTGAGTGGTGCGTTGAGGTATATGTGGAGTCAAAAAACGTTATCTATGGAGGCAAAGAAGGGAATGTATGAAAGTATAGTAGTACCAACACTCTTATATGGATGTGAAGCTTGGGTGGTAAATGCAGCAGCGAGGAGACGGTTGGAGGCAGTGGAGATGTCCTGTCTAAGGGCAATGTGTGGTGTAAATATTATGCAGAAAATTCGGAGTGTGGAAATTAGGAGAAGGTGTGGAGTTAATAAAAGCATTAGTCAGAGGGCAGAAGAGGGGTTGTTGAGGTGGTTTGGTCATTTAGAGAGAATGGATCAAAGTAGAATGACATGGAAAGCATATAAATCTATAGGGGAAGGAAGGAGGGGTAGGGGTCGTCCTCGAAAGGGTTGGAAAGAGGGGGTAAAGGAGGTTTTGTGGGCGAGGGGCTTGGACTTCCAGCAAGCGTGCATGAGCGTGTTAGATAGGAGTGAATGGAGACGAATGATACTTGGGACCTGACGATCTGTTGGAGTGTGAGCAGGGTAATATTTAGTGAAGGGATTCAGGGAAACCGGTTATTTTCATATAGTCGGACTTGAGTCCTGGAAATGGGAAGTACAATGCCTGCACTTTAAAGGAGGGGTTTGGGATATTGGCAGTTTGGAGGGATATGTTGTGTATCTTTATACGTATATGCTTCTAAACTGTTGTATTCTGAGCACCTCTGCAAAAGCAGTGATAATGTGTGAGTGTGGTGAAAGTGTTGAATGATGATGAAAGTATTTTCTTTTTGGGGATTTTCTTTCTTTTTTGGGTCACCCTGCCTCGGTGGGAGACGGCCGACTAGTTGAAAAAAAAAAAAAAAAAATATATATATATATATATATATATATATATATATATATATATATATATATATATATATATATATATATATATATATATATATACAAGGAATTCGCAAGAGCAGGCGAAATATACACAAACACTGATCTCTGGCTGAAGGAGACTCGAACCTACGAACCTTAGGACAAGGTACGCAGTGCTTTACCAATCTACCCACACTGGACAATACCTTGGCGTGTAGCTTGCGCTACACGTTTGATCCAAGGCAGCCAGCTTTCAGGGAGAAGGCTTACAGCTTTTCATCTCATCCCCTGCATGCATCAGCCTTACTAGAGATTTGAACAATGCAAGGAATTCGCGAGAGCAGGCGAAATATACACAAACACTGATCTCTGGCTCGAATTCCTTGCATTGTTCAAATCTCTAGTAAGGCTGATGCATGCAGGGGATGAGATGAAAAGCTGTAAGCCTTCTCCCTGAAAGCTGGCTGCCTTGGATCAAACGTGTAGCGCATGCTACACGCCAAGGTATTGTCCAGTGTGGGTAGATTGGTAAAGCACTGCGTACCTTGTCCTAAGGTTCGTAGGTTCGAGTCTCCTTCAGCCAGAGATCAGTGTTTGTGTATATTTCGCCTGCTCTCGCGAATTCCTTGCATTGTTCAAATCTCTAGTAAGGCTGATGCATGCAGGGGATGAGATGAAAAGCTGTAAGCCTTCTCCCTGAAAGCTGGCTGCCTTGGATCAAACGTGTAGCGCATGCTACACGCCAAGGTATTGTCCAGTGTGGGTAGATTGGTAAAGCACTGCGTACCTTGTCCTAAGGTTCGTAGGTTCGAGTCTCCTTCAGCCAGAGATCAGTGTTTGTGTATATTTCGCCTGCTCTCGCGAATTCCTTGCATTGTTCAAATCTCTAGTAAGGCTGATGCATGCAGGGGATGAGATGAAAAGCTGTAAGCCTTCTCCCTGAAAGCTGGCTGCCTTGGATCAAACGTGTAGCACAAGCTACACGCCAAGGTATTGTCCAGTGTGGGTAGATTGGTAAAGCACTGCGTACCTTGTCCTAAGGTTCGTAGGTTCGAGTCTCCTTCAGCCAGAGATCAGTGTTTGTGTATATTTCGCCTGCTCTCGCGAATTCCTTGCATTGTTCAAATCTCTAGTAAGGCTGATGCATGCAGGGGATGAGATGAAAAGCTGTAAGCCTTCTCCCTGAAAGCTGGCTGCCTTGGATCAAACGTGTAGCGCATGCTACACGCCAAGGTATTGTCCAGTGTGGGTAGATTGGTAAAGCACTGCGTACCTTGTCCTAAGGTTCGTAGGTTCGAGTCTCCTTCAGCCAGAGATCAGTGTTTGTGTTCGTTCATTGATAACCCTCCTTGTCCCAGGCCCCTCTCTGATCCCACATCCTGTTCTGACTTAGCTTCATTATTGGACCATTCTCTAGACACTTCTCATACCCCTGTACCTTCTGCTGGTGATGCTTCGTCACCTGCTCCAGGTGCTGAGGCGCCACCCCCCCCCCCTCTCATGATTACACTTCGTCTGTTCTTCCAGATTTACACAACAGTGATCACTTTCCTATTCTTACTTCTACTACATATTCCCGGCTGCCTTGTAGCCCTCGTTGACAATTTGAACGAGCAAAATGGGACTTATACTCTCATCTTGCCACCTTTTGTGAGGACCTCCTTTCATCCTCCATTGATGAACTGGTACGCCAGTTTTTGACCTTAGTTTTAACTGCAGCGTCAAGTTCTATTCCTCAAACCTCAGGCTGGCATTCTCAGACATGGGTGCCTTGGTGGTCTCCTGCATGTGCGCCCATGCAGTGCGTTTGTGCTGCGTGGGGCTGTTATCGATATAATCAGACCTCAGAGCGTCTTGTAGATTTTTAGGCGGGCAAGAGCAGTTGCTTGCTGCATCATATACAATGCTAAACGCACTTGTTGGCAAGACTACGTGTCTACCATTACTCTCTTCCCCTGTGTGTGCAGTTTGGAAGAAGGTACGGAAGTTGTGTGGCAAGTACACTCAGGACCCAGCTCTCGTTTTGCAGGTTGCTGGTGTTAGTATTGCAGAACCTCTTGAAGTTGTCCAAGAAATCGGGAACTATCTGGTCCATGTCTCCCAAGGGCTTCACCTTTGTCTCTCATTTCTTGCGTCTAAGTCTACCAAGGAGCAATTGCCTTTGGATTTCTCCTCTAATGGAATGGAGCCATATAACGTATCTTTCACTCTCCTAGAGTTAGTCCACGATTTCCGCTTGCCAGCCGTCGGCAGCTGGACATGATATACCAGTATGCTACAACGTCTGCATTCTACGGCCCTTCCAGTCCTTTTGTGTCTTTTCAATCTTGTTTGGGCGTGAGGGGTTCTCCCTCAACAATGAAAATCTGCCATCTTACTATTTTTTATTTTTGTTTTTATTAACACACCGGCCGATTCCCGCCAAGGCAGGGTGGCCCGAAAAAGAAAAACTTTCATTATTCACTCCACTGTCTTGCCAGAGGGTGCTTTACACTACAGTTATAAAACTACAACAGTAACACCCCTCCTTCAGAGTGCAGACACTGTATTTCCCATCTCCAGGACTCAAGTTCGGCCTGCCGATATACCTGAATCCCTTCATAAATGTTACTTTGCTCACACTCCAACAGCACATCAAGTATTAAAAACCATTTGTCTCCATTCGCTCTTATCAAATATGTTCACGGATGCTTGCTGGAAGTCCAAGCCCCTCACACACAAAACCTCCTTTACCCCCTCCCTCCAACCTTTCCTCGGCTGACCCCTACCCCACCTTCCCTCCACTAGAGATTTATACACTCTCGAAGTCATTCTGTTTCGTTCCATTCTCTCTACATGTCTGAACTACCTCACAACCCCGCCTCAGCCCTCACCATTTCGCAAACCAGGCACCTCGGGGCTTGATACCTCCCACTATCGTCCCATTGCCCTGACCAGTGTAGCCTGCAAGGTGATTGAACGATTGGTGAAGAGATGTATGATATGGTTCTTGGAGACTTGGAATAGTGTTTCCCCTCACCAGTATGACTTTTGCAAGGGTCGCTCTACTTTAGACCCCTTGCTCCACTTAGGTAAGTATGTGCAAAATGCCTTTGCTAACAAACACTCCGTCCTAGCAGCTTTTTGATCTTGAGAAGGCATATGGCATCACTTGGAGGTATAACATCTTAGCCCAAGCCCACTCCTCAGGCCTCTGTGGTAATCTACCAACCTTCCTTGCTGCTTTCTTATCTGACAGACATTTTTGGGCCCATGTTGGTGCCTTGTTTTCCTCAGATTTTGTACAAGCCAAGGCAGTCCCACAAGGTTGTGTCCTTAGCATTACCCTTTTTCTCTTAGCTATAAATGACCTACTTTCCGTCCTTCCATCGCATATTTGGTCGTCACTTTATGTAGATGACTTTGCTATAGCTTTCTCAGGCGCTGACTGTCGTCTGGTAGCAGCCTCCCTTCAGGAGGCGATTGACAGTTTCTCATTGGACCACTTCTCATGGCTTTAAATTTTCTAGTACGAGAACCTATTTCATTACCTTCACTAGATGTCTTCTTATCCCAGATATTCCATTGTATTTACATGGCTCACATATTCCACAATATGATATGGTCAAGTTTCTTGGCCTTCTCTTCAATCACCAATTGACATGGAAACCTCACATTTCTTCTTTGAAGACACCTTGTCATGGTCGGCTGATCGCCGAACTCTCCTACGTTTGCATTCCACCCTAGTCTTGTCCAAGCTGGATTATGGAGATCAAATCTGTTCTGCAGCTTCTCTTACCCCACTCCCTAAGTTAGATCCCCTTCATCATCAAGGCCTACGTTTATGCCTTGGTGCCTTTTGTTCATCCCCGACTGAAAGCCTCTATGCCGAGGTGAATGTCCCTTCCTTAGCTGATCGTTGCGATGCTCATTGCTTTCGTTACTTTGTCTATCATGACCTTTGTGTTCCGTCTACGTATAGGTTGGTCTCAGACATTAGTAAAAGCCCTTTATTTGTTCGACGCCCCTGCTTTCTCCGACCATTTTCTCTTCATCTTCACCCACTCCGGTCTTCTCTCCACTTACCTCCCTTGTATGTTCATTTAGCGACTGCCTTTCCCCTTGGGAGGTTCCTACAGTTCGTGTGTGTTCTCCCCTGCGCCAAAGGTCTCCTACCTACAACTGCTTCTCGCTCTCTCTTTCTTGATTACTTCCGATTGTGTGCTCTTGCCATTGCTGTTTATACAGGTGGTTCCAAATCTTCTGATGGCGTTGGGTTCGCAGCAGTGTTCCTTGATGATGATGTCCGAGGACATTTGTTAGAATCGGCTAGTATTTTTACCACCGAGTTGTATGCCATCCTCATTGCACTTCTCCATATTACATATACAGTGGACCCCCGAGTTTCATGATTAATCCGTTCCAGAGAGCCCGCCGAAGGTCGAAATTCACGAAACAAGAAACCATTTTCCCCACAAGAAATAATGGAAATAAAATTAATCCGTTCTAGACACCCAAAAATATTAAAATAAAATATTTTTTTCAAATTAAATAAAGATTTACATAATGAAAATAATCAGAAATCAAGTACATGCAGTTAAAAAATAATAACAACATTACACTTACCTTTACTGGAGACTTCTGCGTGGATGGAAGACGGGAGGAGGGGATAGGAGGAAGGTGTACACTATTTTTTGGAAGGAGAATCTCCTTCCATTAGGACTTTAGGTAGCAAGTCCTTATCTAGGGTTACTTCCCTTCTTCTTTTAATGCCACTGTGAACAACTTGAGAGTCACTGGACCCCTGTCGCACAAAATATCTGTCCAGAGAGGTCTTTTTCTGGCGTTTCTTTAAGATTTCCCTGAAGTGGGACACAACACTGTCATTGTACATGTTGCAGATATGGCTTGTTTCAGCTTGGTCAGGGTGATACTTTTCAACAAAACTTTGCAACTCATTCCACATTGCACAAATCTTTGAAGAAGGCACCTCATTCACTCCCTCTTCCTCCTCCTCCGAAGCAAGTTCCTCGGCTGTGGTCTGATGCTGTTCCAGTTTAAGCTCTTGCAGTGCATCAGTGGTTAGCTCTTCCCTGTGGTCCTCCACCAACTCTTCTACATTCCCGTCAAAATCCCTCTGGATCGTGTTCCTCACTTTATTTACCAAAGGGCTTGCACTAACTTTCCTTGGGCCCATAGTGACTTATTTAGCAGTTGTAATCACAAAAAACAATGGATTATTACGTATGAACCCGCGGGGTGATGGTCACATGTTGATAAACAATGGCACACTGAGCATGAATGGCATGGGAGACTGACTTTGTGTACGCGGTGACGGGCGGACAGGTACCAGACGGTCGCCGAAACACGAGTTTTTTCACGAAACTCGAGGCCAAATTTTTCCATAAAAAACTCGCCAAAGGTCGAATTTCACGAAAGTAGAGGCTGCCGAAACTCGGGGGTCCACTGTATGTCATCCATTAGTTCTTCGTATTCAACTATGGTTGTGCCGTGTGACTAGCAAGAACAAAGACGTAGTTTTCTGTTGGGTCCCTGGACGCGTTAATGTGCAGGGCATTGAACAAGCAGATGCTGCTGTACATGAGCTTCTGGTTTCCTATAGAGGTATTCCATTCAGGGATTATTTTTCAGTCATCTCTGCCTGTTTTTGCAGCCGTTGGCAACAACGGTGGTCGGGCATGCACCATAACAAATTGTACTCCATTAAACCGCTTTGAGGTTTGTGGCCATCTTCTTACCACAGTTGCTGTACTCAGGAGACTGCTCTCTCCCGGCTCTGCATTGGCCATAATTGCCTTACCCATGGGTACCTCATGGAACGACACCGTCTTCCTCTCTGTGAGGTTTGTCAAGTCCCTATTTCAATTCTTCACTTTCTTGTCAATTGCCCGGTTTACCAGCGAGCTCGCAGGATTTACCTCCAATGATGCTACTGCCCTACTACACTTACCTTATCTTCCCTTCTTGCAGATGGCCCTGCCTTTGACTTACGATCACTTTCTGACTTTTTGTCAGCAACTGGTTTACTGTATGAACTTTTACACGTAGCCCTTAGCGTCCCTTTCAGCCCTTTTCTCCCCTCACCTCTGATCCCCTCTACCTAGCTGTTTATAGCTTCACCACTATTTTCTGTCCTGCAGTGCTGTATGACCCTTGATGGTTTAGCGCTTTCTTTGATTATAATAATAATAATCCTACACTTTTTCAGATCAACAGCTTTTTCACTGATTGTATTAAACCTGAAAGTGCATTTCAATGATGCATAATTTTTTTACCTTTCCTAATAGCCACCAATGGTTCTTTGTCAGATTTATTCTCTGGATAATTTTGTCATCCAACAAAAGGATGGAGGGAGGGGGTAAGAGAGGTTTTGTGTGTACAGGTACCATCCGACTTACGACAGAATTTGGTTCCGACCAACCAGTCGTAAGTCGAAATGAATGTAAGCCGAACCTTACTACTGAATATCAACATCACATTTTTGTAATGACTATTTTATTGTTTTATTTTGGTATTTCATTTTTTACTTTACTTTTTATGCTGTTAGTACAGTGGACCCCCGCATAACGGACGCCTTGCATAGCGGACAATCCGCATAGCGGACGCTTTGATCGCTAAAATTTTGCCCCGCATAGCGCCCAAAAACCCGCTCAGCGGCCTTCGTCCGAGACGCGTCCAATGTGCAGCCTGAGCCACGCTCACATGTTCCGCGGGTGGCATTGTTTACCAGCCAGCCTCCGCGGTAACATCCAAGCATACAATCGGAACATTTTGTATTATTACAGTGTTTTTGGTGATTTTTTTCTGGAAAAAAAGTGACCATGGGCCCCAAGAAAGCTTCTAGTGCCAACCCTACAGCAATAAGGGTGAGAATTACTATGGAGATGAAGAAAAAGATCATTGATAAGTATGAAAGTGGAGTGCGTGTCTCCGAGCTGGCCAGGTTGTATAATAAACCCCAATCAACCATCGCTACTATTGGTGGTACAGCTGCTGCTGCTGCTGTATCACCGTCAGCTGCTGCTGCACTGTCAGCTGCTGCTGCTGTACCACCGTCAGCTGCTCCTGCTGCTGTAGTACCGTCTGCTGCTGCTGTAGCATCATCTGCTGCTGCTGCAGCATCGTCTGCTGCTGCTGTAGCATCGTCTGTTGCTGCTGTAGCATCGTCTGTTGCTGCTGTACCACCGTCAGCTGCTGCTGCTGCTGTAGCATCGTCTGCTGCTGCTGCTGCTGTAGCATCGTCTGCTGCTGCTGTAACATCGTCAGTTGCTGCTGTAGCATCGTCTGCTGCTGCTGTAGCATCGTCTGTTGCTGCTGTAGCATCGTCTGCTGCTGCTGTAACATCGTCAGCTGCTGCTGCTGCTGCTGTAGCACTGTTGTTGGTGTGGCTTATTGAGAATACCAAGAAACAATTAACCCCAGAGGATTTGCCACCCAGGATAGCCCAGAAAAGTCAGTGTCATCGAAGACTGTCTAACTTATTTCCATTGGGGTCCTTAATCTTGTCTCCCAGGATGCAACCCACACCAGTCGACTAACACCCAGGTGAACAGGGAAAATGCCTGGAACTAGTGCTCATATTGGTGAATTTAGAGCCAGCAAAGGTTGGTTTGAGAGATTTAAGAATCGTAGTGACATACACAGTGTGATAAGGCCTGTTCTGGAAGAAAATACCAAACAGGACCTACAGTACTCAGGAGGAAAAGGCACTCCCAGGACACAGTGTCTCATCAGTCATTGCTGCATCTTCAATAAAGGTAAGTGTCATTTATTCTTCATTTAGTAGAGTAGTACATGCACAATATATATTGTGCATGTACTACTCTACTATTGTGCATGTATCCTCCTATGTGTGTAGGAAAATGTATATTTCATGTGGTAAAATTTTTTTTTTCAAACTTTTGGGTGTCTTGCACGGATTAATTTGATTTCCATTATTTCTTATGGGGAAAATTCATTCACATAGCGAACATTTCGCATAACAGCCAGCCCTCTTGCACGGATTAAGGTCGCTATGCGGGGGTCCACTGTACTATATTTTATATTGTAAGGTTTAGGATAAATACTGTGTACAACACAAACAGTTGTTTATTTCCCAGAAATTTGGCATACAAAACACGGTCGTAAGTCGAATGGTCGTATATTGAGCAGGTCGTAAGTCGAATGGTCGTATATTGAGCAGGTCGTAAGTTGGATGGTAGGTGTAAGGGTCTTGGACATGCAGCAGGCATGTGTGAATGTATTAGATAGGAGTGAATGGAGTTTTTGGGAACTGACTGTTGGAGTGTGAGCAGGGTAATATTTTGTGAAGGGATTCAGGGAAACTGGTTAGCCAGACTTGGACTCCTGGAGGTGGGAAGTACAATGCTTGAATTTTAAAAAGAGGGGTTTGGGATATTAGCTGTTTGGCGTGACCTCTAAACTGTCGTATCCAAGCGTGTCTGCAAAGACAGTGATTGTGTGAAAAATGGTGTAAGTATTGAATGATGGTGAAAGAGTTTCTTTTTTGGGCTACCCTGCCTCTGTGGGAGACAGCCAACGTGTTAGGGAAAAAAAAAATTGCCATGGTGTGTGGTAACATAAACAGGTCAATTGTGACTGCCTAATTAAAATGGGCTATTGACTATTTCTAGTCAGGCCAGCTCATTCTGTTTAACCTTATCCTTGGATGTCAAACTGTTAGTCCTTAGCCTCTCTTAATTGTCAAATGTCTTTGAAATCTCATGAAAGCCACAGCTTGAAATTCTTTGCACACATGTTCGCTCGCTCACTCTTTTGCGTGTGCACACTTTTTTTTCAAGGAATAGGTGAAATCTACTTCCTTTGCTATTCCCAGCCAAAAACCTGTATAGCATTAAATATCACTTTAATATGGAATCAGATATTTTGTACCCAATGTCTTGTTCATTTTGACAGCCTTTGTGATCCTATGGACTTAACCACTGACATTAATAAAGCAAATATCTTAAGTTGTTGTCTCACCTTCATCTCAAAGTCTCTTTAGTGTCTTCCTTCAGTAATATCCTTTCAGACAAAGCTTCCTTTAGTCTGTCTGCCTTAACTATTCTAATCTCTTCCTTGTCTCATAGGTAAGTCTTCAGCTAATTTTGTATATACTTCGCATATTTTGTATGTCCTTTGCTTATTTTGTACATCCTATGATTTTTTTTCTGATAGCACTGTAGGACCTCTCCAACCCCCATAAGGTGGTAGTGAGGGGTTCTCTCTACAATCAGGATTATTCCTGCTGCAGATCCTATACATCTCAATCTCCTCTGCTATAATCACAAGTAGTTTCCACATTGGGTTCAATTACCTCTATATAAAAGCCCACAAACTTGGTTTAAAATTTTTTTTGTTTCAGCCCACTGGTCACAGGCCTGGTCACAGACCGGGCCGCGGGGGCGTTGACCCCCGGAACTCTCTCCAGGTAAACTGAAGCTTTGAATGTGCTGTGCACATATAAAATCAACCAAGTGGTCTGAGGGGTGTCAATTCCCATATCCAACACAATGGGGCACATGTAGTGCAAGTTAGTTACTGCATTTTAATGGATAACCTAGCAAAATTACAAACATAGATAACTGTTAGGTTTCTCAGACATAATTGCCTTGTGTTTGGAATAGCCTTGTTCAATTGTCCATCAGTAGGCATTTATAGTATTAGTATGCTATTTTCTGGTAACTGCAACACCTACCCGACTTTGAAGCAAACACTCCTTCAAGAGGAACCCCTTGCTGCAGCGAAGAGGTTATTGATGTTGGGAATTACACCTGATATCCTCTTCCTCGGATCAAATTTGAATACCCCATGTTTTGTAAAACTCAACTCTAGACTAGGGAAGGAGGTTAAAAGGGACCACTATCAGCTCTGTTCCAATGTAGCTTCCATTTGTAGTCCTGTATTAGTAATTAATGGCTCTCCACCCAATGGAAATAGATCATTGTCAGGCAACCCTCCAATGAGCCTTTAACTAAAATATTACTGGAGAGTGCCTATAGATCTAAGAGTGGCAACTGATGGTATACAGCTCCTGGCATTGGTTCTCCCACCTCTATTATTAGCTGAAAAACTATTGTATAGCTAGTGCTTGTCCAACTGGGCAGTTTCACTAAGTTTAGCTCAGTCGATTCTGGAGGTGCCATCCTGGTGGACGCTGAGTAAGGGAAGAGGTGGCTTCTAGGGAACAGCAGCACCATGCATGATTCAAGGTGAGTAAATGTTTATTCTCTGATAAACATAAGATAACCTAATTCTCTTGAATCCCTAGTACAAGGAACACCTATTGACTTGTGCAATAATGGACTCTTAAGAACCAGGAACTTTTGGGCAATCCTTTGTTGCCCAAATACTGTACCAGCATTCTACCTATCCCTTCTGGTATCTCTGACCCTTGCCTTGCCGTTCCTTAACCATGGAACAAGCTTTCTCACAATAGAATGACTCTTGATGGATCATCTGCACACCAAGGAAATTTTACATTATAATAAAAAAGGAAGTGCTAAATCTACAAGGGTCATACAACACAGCAGGGCAGGGAAGGGTGCAGGGGTATTGGGTAGCAAGAGGGAGAGGGATTATTATTAGGTCATGCAGGACAGTGGATAGTGCAGGGGTAGAGGGTAGCAAGAGAGTGAGGTAGAAAAGGCTGTGAGGAGTGCTAGAGGCATCATCATCAAAGTTTGTGCAGTAAGTCAGTTGCTGTCAAAAAGTCAGCGAGTGTGTCTGGGTTAAAGGAGGGTCCATCAAGAAGGGAAGGTAAAGTAAGGGCAGTAGAACACTGACAACGACGGGGTTAAATTCTGCATGCTCACTGATAGAGTGGGCAGTCCAACAGAATATGGCTAACAAACTGGAAACTGACAATTCTCACAGAGTGGAACAGGACACCTCTCCATGAGATACCAGTGAGTAAGACGAGTGTGGCCGATGCTAAGACGGGAAAGAGTAGTCTCCCAACCTTGACACTGATGACAAGAAGACAGCCAGAAACCTATACTTTAATAGAATGCAATTTGTTACGTAGCAGATCAGACCAACATTGTTGCCAATGAGTGCAAAGGTGGGTAGCAATTACAGCCTCTCCTCACTTAGCTATGTACTACTTGTTTACCGACGACTCGGACCTGTGACGGGCTCTCTGACCAGTATGCATACCTAAATAATGTATATTAGAGCTGATTTCCTCTATTTTGTTTATTACAATATACAGTACACTAGTGTGTAAACATTTAAAAATGCAGTATACCAGAAATGTTATAAATGGTGCAAAAGTGACATTAAGACAATACCAAAGATGGTTAACACAAACCAATTACCATTATAGTATGCTCCTCACTTAGCGACGAATTCGTTTACCAATGAGGTCTTAGGAACAGAACTCATTAAGTGAAGAGAGGCTGTACAGCAAAATACTGTGAATGGAACACCTCTATATGAAATGCGACAGCAACTGATTTACTGCACAAACTCTAATGATGATTCCTCTAGCACTCCTCACAGCCCTTTCTACCTCAATCTCTTGCTACCCTATCCACTGCCCCACAGCACTCCATGACATAATAGTCCCTCTCCCTCTTGCTACCCAATACCTTTGCACCCTTCCCTGCCCTGCTGCACTGTATGACCCTTGTAGGTTTAGCGCTTTTTTTTGATAATCTATATGAAACTGGGAGGTCAGGTACTGCTGACCACACAGCAGTGTCTGCCTGTTCATTGCCCTGTATGTCAACATGATCAGGGACCCAACAAAAAAACAGTATCTTTGTGCTTGCTACAGATATGGTGCAACCAAAGTTGGATACAAAGAACCAGGGGATGAGGTGTATCAAATTTTCCTATAGCCTGTAAAGCACAGGCTATAAGAAAATTACAACAAATGGTGACACAGGCATAGATGCAATTCGGATAAGTGCTATGAGATTGGCATACAATTCAGCTGTAAAAATGCTAGCTGAGGATAATAAATACCCTTGCACAATGCTGTCCAGAAACACCACTGAGAATCTGATGCTGTCAGAAGACTTGGAACCATCAGTGTACACTGTGATGGCGTGAGAATGAGATTGAAAGTGGTTAAGAAAAAGAGAGCGAGAATCCACCGTACTCAGTTGGGCTTTCATGCATAGCAGTGGGAAAAGAACAGATGCGAATCGTTGGAACTTCCCAAGGGGGTAGGGAAAAGTTAGATGCTATATGAACGTAGAAAGGTGGTAAATGAAGAGATGAGCGAATGTAGGCAAAGAGAAAAGGGACAGAGTAAACGGGTGACGAATAAACTACTACATCTGTGAGAAGGATTGTTGAGGTCTTGAGAGTGAACATAATAGCGAAGGCAATAAGCATCACAGCTATCGGCCGATGGAATATTTGACTGCATAGAGGCTCTCGACAGGTGAAGAGCGAAAAGCACTGTGGCATAAATGTAATCCCTGGTGATGGATGGGATCAAGGCTAGAAAGGGTTGCAGGAGAGGCTGCTGAATATATCTGGTCTCTATAATCGAGTTTCGATAAAATTAGGGCTGAATGTAGTTGAAGGAAAGTCCTACGATCAGCCCCCCCCCCTCATGAAAGATGAGTGAGGGTTTTAAGGAGGTTCATCCGGCTATGACGAGTTGCCTTCAGAGAGGAAATGTGAGGTTTCCAGGATAACTGATGGTCAAACAGAAGGCCGGGAAACCTGACCATGTCACGTTCTGGGATACGCGAGCCATATAGGTACAATGGATTATCAGATGACAGAACGTCTAGTGAAAGTAATTTGGTGTATTAGTACTAGAAAATTTAAACCCATGAGTAGTGGTCCAATTGGAATTGTGCAGGCACTGACAGTCAGCTATAGCAAAGTCATCAACATAGTGATGACCAAATATTAGATGGAAGAATAGATGCCAGATCATTTATAGCAAGGAGAAAAAGTGGTGTGCTCAGAACACATCCCAGGGAAAACATTATTAACCGGAACACACAAATTTCTCTCGGATAATAAGTTAAGGAAAAATGGCAGATTGCCTCAGAGGCTGAAGGAGTGGGCCTGGGCCAAGATGTTACATCTCCAAGTTGTCATATGCCTTCTCAAGGTCAAAAAAGATGGAGATGACTGAGTGGTTATTGGCAAAGGCATTACGTATCTAAGCGAAGTAAGGGGTCAATAGTAGAACGGCTCATATTGACTAGTGGAGAGACTATTGTCTCTAAATACCACATCAAACCTCTATTTACCAGACGTTCCATCACCTTGCAAACTGTACTGGAAAGAGCAATGGGATGATAATGGGAGGCATCATGTCCCGTAGTACCCGGTTTGCGGAAAGGGAGAACAATGGCAGATTTCCACGACTGGGAAGAACTCATTGTGACCAAATAAGATTAAAAAGTTGTAAGAGGACAGCAATGGCTGACTGATGTAAATGCTGGAACATACAAATATGAATGCCAACGATCGGCAAGTGGAGAGTGTTGCCTCTAGTTCCAGAAGTGTAAAAGGCACATTATAAGATTCTTCTCTGATAGAAGAAAAGTCTATGGACTAACTCTCTGGCAGACTTGGAGGAAAGAAACAAGGGGCATAGATGGAGCCCCTGAGAGATATGGTATGATGATTACCAATTTTGGTGGCAACTTCAAGAGGGTTTGCTATAGCAACATCAACCTGAAGAATGGGAGCCGTGTCAGGAGAATATTTACCACTCGGTTTCTGTACTTTTTTCCAGACTGCACTCGGAGGAAGCCAAAGTGACAGTAAAAACAATCCTGCCAGCAAGTATGTTTAGTGTCATGGATGACACGGCGGGTGACCGCTCTCTTCCGTTTCAAATCAAGGAGTCACTCTGTGGTTCTACTGTACTGATACCTGCCCCATGCAGTGTGTTTCAAACGTACTGCCCGAGCACAAGCAGGAGACCACCAAGGCACACACCTCTGAGAATGCCTGCCGAGGTTTGGGGTATAGAATGTGAAGCTACGGTTTGAAACTGAAGTCGAGAAGAGGTGTAAAAGCTCCTCAATGGAGGATGAAGAAAGATCTTCACTAAAAGCAGTTTGACATGAGTAAAGGTCCCAATTTGGTTGGTCAAACTGCCAGCGTGGGCTACTAGGAAATGGTGACTATGGAGGAGAGGTAAGGTTGATTGGAAAATGATCGCTGTCATGCAAGTCCAGAAGGACAGACCAAGTAAAGTCTAGTACGGTTGAGGAAGAGCAAACGGAGAGATCGGTGCAAGAGAGAGAATGAGTACGAGGATCAAAATAGGAGGGAGTACCTGTACTTAAAACATAGAGGGGGAGAGAAGCAAAAAAACGTTTGTAACTGAATGCCGCAGGAGTCACAGTGAGACCCCCTCCCCCCCAGGAAATGGTGAGCATTAAAATTACCAAGTAACGTAAGTGGTGGTAGCAAGGAAGAAACCTGAAATGCAACATCGGGGATAGATAATGCCCGAGAAGGAGATACAAAGAACAGGTTGTATATCACTTACTCAAGTGGATGCGGGCTTCAGTGTAATGCAGTGAAGTATAAACAAAGAGCTGATGGTATGGAATACTGGTGCATAAAAAAAAAGTGCACTTTCATTAAAAGTTCCATCGGGAAAAGGATCCGATGAATATAATAAAACACAGCCCGAGATGGGATGGATAACAGTGGAGCGTACTTTGGGTTCTTGTAAACAAACAAATGGGAAAACTGGGAGAGCAAAACCTGAAGCTCAATCCGGTTACTTCTGAGGCCACGGATATTCCACTGTAAATAAGCATGATTTGCAAAGAAAAAGATACAAGAAATCTGAGGGTAGAGGTATCTATGGACTAGAAAGTCCACATGTGGAGGCAGCAGAAAACGAACAGCGAAGGATTGGGACGATGTGAAGAAAGGAGTTGTGCAGATGGAGAAGAGTGAAGAGGAGGAACAGGTGGTGGATTGGTGTCCATGAATGGTCTAGTCTCCTCAGTATATTCGGAGATAGCATCAAGTGTTTCGGAGGACAAGAACGTTGTATGTGGAACGATACTGTAGATGGAAGGAGGAGGGTGAGTAAAGATTGGGGCGACAATGGAATTTACCAAAGTAGGGGGGGACGAAAGGTTAGAGGAAGCTGGAGAAGCAGCTTGGGAGGGGACAGGGAAGGAAGGTACTGTACGAGGAGGAGGATGAACTTGCAACAGAGCCAGTCAGAGGTGAAGAACCAGGTAAAGAGACTGGGGAGGAAAAATGTATAGGTAGAAAAAGGGAAAGAGGAGTTCAAGGAGACTTTAACAATGGGGATATTTTGGACTTCGGAGTAGAGGGGCAATGGGGAGGAGTTGTTGTACAAGGTTTTGTAGACATAGAAACTTGTGAGTGAGAAGATGAAGAGGTAAGAACAAAATGAGGTGGCAAGGTGGGGACTTCTGAGTCCAGGACTGCAAAAGAATTAGACGGGTGACTGTGGAAGGAGTGACCACAGAGGAGGCTGTAACCCCAGAGGTGTGGGGTCATTTAGTAATTCAAGAATAAGAAATATGTACTGGGAAGTCTCCCCTGGAGGAATAGATGAGACACTGCCATAGCATAGGGAAAGCCTTCTGCCTCTTTGAGACAACAGATTTCTCGATCATTTAAGTAAACTTGGCAATGGCGAGATTAAGACGAGTGAGCTAAACTATAAGATGTATTGGTATGGTCATCGGCACCACAGACTGGGCGTTTGGCCATGGACCTGGAATATTTTACTGGATGACCAAAATGCCAGCAATTTCTACACTGTTGCAGTGTAGAGGATCACCTTTCGAACTTGTAAGTGGCGTCCCGCAATATAAACTGAGGATGGAAGCTCACAGCAGTCAAAAATTAAGCGAGTGATGAAACTGCACCAGCAGGAGGTACAGGGGCATTAGAGATGTCCGAAAAGTGGGCAAATAACAGGGTAGGGTAGGGTCGGAACAATGTGGCAGCAGAAAGGGGCCCAGGAGGAGCTGTTTCATGGATTTGGGACTCCATGGTTATGTCACTTCTTTCTTTTTGTTTTTTTAGAAAAAAGAATAAAAAAAAGGGGGGGGGATGTGGAAGGATAGCTCCTAGGAGGAATGAAAGGGTCGTAAATTCCCCTCCGTGCCCAAGAGGCCCCAAGCACTGCAAATGAGGCATGAAACCCATGCCATGCCCTACCCTTCGTGCCAGTAAACCAGCAATCAGAGATAGCATCCTCACATCTACCGAGCCAAGTCGGTGAACAAAAGAGAGGGCAGTCAGATACCCGCCACAAAGCGTACTCATTGGAGCGGAGGAGAGAGAGACATGATAATATATATATATTATTATTATTATAATCAAAAAGAAGCGCTAAGCCACAAGGGCTATACAGCGCTGCAGGGTAGGGAAGGAAGCAAGGGAATTGGATGGCAGAAGGGAGGGGGGATGATCAGCAGGTTACAGAAAACAGCGGGGCAGGGGATAGTACGGGGGTAGAGGGTAGCAAGAGATACAAGTAGAAAGGGCTGAAAGTATCAGAATTTGTGAAGTAAGTCAGTCGTTGTCAAAAAGTCAATGAGAGAGTCCGGATGAAAGGTGGGTCCATCAGCGAGAAGGGAAGGTAAAGAGAGAGCAGCGGGGCGAAGACGACGACAGAGGTAAATTCTGCGTGCTCGTTGATAAAGTGGGCAGTCCAACAGAATGTGGCTGACTGATAATGGAGCTTGGCAATTCTCACAGAGAGGAGCAAGACGCCTCTCCATGAGATATCCATGAGTAAGACGAGTATGGCCAATGCGAAGACGGGAGAGAGTAGTCTCCCAACCTCGACACTGGTGATAAGAAGACGGCCAGTAACCTATACTCGGTTTAATAGACTGAAGTTTGTTGCCGAGCATAGTAGACCAACGTTGTTGCCAACGGGTGTGAAGGTGGGAAGATATTACAGCAAAATAGTCCGTACATGGAATACCTCTATAAGAAACTGGTAGGTCATGTACTGCTGACCGCGCAGCAGTGTCTGCCTGTTCATTGCCCTGTACGTCAACATGACCAGGGACCCAACAAAAAACAATATCTTTATGCTTAGTAAAGATGCGGCGTAGCCAAAGTTGGATACGGAGGACTAAGGGGTGAGGTGTATCAAATTTTTGTATAGCCTGTAAAGCACTAAGGGAGTCTGAGACAACCACAAATGATGACACAGGCATAGATGCAATACGGATAAGTGCTGTAAGGATGGCATATAATTCAGCAGTAAAAATACTAGCTGAAGATAGTAAATGCCCTTGTACGACGCTGTCCGGAAACACTGCTGCGAATCCTACGCCGTCAGAAGACTTAGAGCCATCTGTGTACACAGCAATGGCATGAGAATGAGAGTGAAAGTGGTCAAGAAAAAGAGAGCGGGAAGCGACCGTAGACAGTTGGGCTTTCGAGCAAGGGAGGGAGAAAGAACAGACTCGAACAGCTGGAACTTCCCAGGGGGGTAGGGAAAAGTGAGATGCTACATGTACATAGAAAGGTGGTAGTTGAAGAGAAGACAAGAGCGAATGAAGGCGAAGAGAGAAGGGACGGAGTAAGCAGGGGCGGCGAACAAATAAAGAATGTCTACTAATATCAGTGACCATTCTATAAATGGAAGGATTGCGGAGATCATGAGAGCGTACATAGTAGCGCAGGCAATGGGCATCACGGCGATCGGATAAGGATGGAACGTTCGCTTCTGCATAGAGGCTTTCGACAGGGGAAGAGCGAAAAGCACCAAGGCATAAACGTAATCCTTGGTGATGAATGGGGTTAAGGCTAGAGAGAGTAGCAGGAGATGCCGCTGAATAGATCTGGTCACCATAATCAAGTTTCGATAAAATAAGGGTGGAATGTAGGTGAAGGAGGGTTCGACGATCAGCTCCCCACGAAAGATGAGCAAGGGTTTTAAGAAGGTTCAGCCGGCTGTGACAAGTTGCCTTCAGAGAGGTAATGTGAGGTTTCCAGGATAACCTACGATCAAAGAGGAGGCCCAGAAACTTGACTGTATCACGTTCAGGGATACGTGAGCCATAGAGGTACAAAGGATGATCAGAGATGACAGAGCGTCTAGTGAAAGTGATTTGGTGGGTTTTAGTGCTGGAAAATTTAAACCCATGTGTGGTGGCCCAATTGGAAACACGGTCGACTGCATGCTGGAGAGAAACTGTAAGGAGGTGACAGTCAGCGCCTGCACAGGCAATAGCGAAGTCATCAACATAGAGTGATGACCAAATATTTGATGGAAGACTAGAGGCCAAATCATTAATAGCAAGGAGAAAAAGTGTTGTGCTCAGAACACATCCCTGGGGGACACCTTCAGCTTGGACAAAGTCCGGGGAGAGCACATTATTAACCCGAACACGGAAATGCCTGTCAGTTAAAAAGTTCTTAAGGAAGGATGGTAGATTGCCTCGAAGGCCTAAGGAGTGGGCTTGGGCTAAAATATTATACCTCCAAGTTGTGTCATATGCCTTCTCAAGGTCAAAAAATATGGCAATAACTGAGTGGTTATTCGCAAAGGCATTACGAACATACGTATCCAAGCGCAGTAAGGGGTCTATGGTAGAACGTCCCTTACGAAAGCCATATTGACGAGTGGAGAGACTGTTGTGTGTCTCTAAATACCACACTAAACGTCTATTTACTAGACGTTCCATTACTTTGCAAACTGCACTGGTAAGAGCAATGGGACGATAGTGGGAGGTTTCATGTCCCGTAGTGCCTGGTTTGCGGAAAGGGAGAACAATGGCGGATTTCCACAGCTGTGGAAGAACTCCTTGTGACCAAATAAGATTGTAAAGGCGTAATAGGACTGCAAGGGCTGACTGATGTAAATGTTGTAGCATACGAATATGAATGTCGTCGGGCCCAGCTGCCGATGATCGACAAGCTGAGAGTGTTGCCTCCAGTTCTTGAAGTGTAAAAGGCACATTATACTGTTCTTCTCTGAGAGAAGAAAAGTCCAAGGGTGCTAACTCTCTGGCAGACTTTGAGGAAAGAAATGAGGGGCATAGATGGAGTCCCTGAGAAATACGGACCAGATGATTGCCAATTTCATTGGCAACATCTAGTGGGTTTGCTATATCAACACCGGCAACCCGCAGAACAGGAGCCGGGTCAGGAGAATATTTACCACTCAGTTTTCGTACTTTTTTCCAGACTGCACTCATAGAGGAAGCAGAGGTGATGGTGGAGACATAATCTCGCCAGCAAGTGCGTTTAGCGTCACGGATGACACGGCGAGCGATCGCACGCTTCTGTTTAAAATCAAGGAGTCGCTCTGTGGTTCTATTGTACCGGTACCTGCCCCATGCAGCGCGTTTCAAACGTACTGCACGAGCACAAGCAGGAGACCACCAAGGCACGCATTTCTGAGAATGCCTGCCCGAAGTTTGGGGTATAGAATGAGAAGCTGCGGTGAAAACGGAGGACGAGAAGAGGTGTAAAAGCTCATCGATGGAGGACGAAGAAGGAACCTCTTTAAAAACAGTCAGGTGTGAGTAAAGGTTCCAATTTGCCCGATTAAATTGCCAGCGTGGGGTGCGAAGAGGTGGCGAATATGAAGGGGAAGTAAGAATGATTGGGAAATGATCACTGTCATGTAAGTCCGGGAGAACAGACCAAGTAAAGTCTAATGCGGCGGAGGAAGAGCAAACTGAGAGATCGATGCAAGAGAGAGTATGAGTCCGAGGATCAAAATGGGTGTGAGTACCTGTATTTAAAACATGGAGGGGGTGGGTGGCAAGAAAAGCCTCTAACTGAATTCCACGGGAATCACAGTGAGACCCTCCCCAGAGGAAATGGTGGGCATTAAAATCACCAAGTAACAGAATCGGTGGCGGTAATGACGAAACAAGGAAGGCAAAATCCGGAATAGATAATGCCCGAGAAGGAGAGAGATATAAAGAACAGAGCGTATACCACCTATGTAAGTGGATACGGGCTGCTGTGTAATGCAGCGAAGTATGAACAAATAGCTGATGGTACGGAATATCAGTGCGGAGAAGAAGGGCACTTTCATTAAAGGTCCCATCAGGAAAAGGATCTGAAGAATACAATAAATTATAGCCTGAGATGTGAGAAATAACAGCAGAGTGTAATTTTGGTTCCTGTAAGCAAACACCAACAGGGGCAAACTGGGAGAGTAACATCTGAAGCTCACCCCGATTACCCCTGAGGCCGCGTATATTCCACTGTAAAAAGGCCATGATTGGCAATGATAAAGATACTTGAAATCCGCAGGTAAGGGTTCCTACGGACTAGAAGGGTTAGAAAAGTCCACATGCGGAGGCAGTGGAAAATGTTCAAGCAGCGAAGGAACGGTGCGCTGTGAAGAAAGGAGTTGCGCAGATGGAGCAGAGGAGAGAGAAAGAGCGGAAGGTGGATCAGTGTCCATTGATGGTTTGGTCTCTGCAATATATTCAGAGATTGCTTCAAGTGTTTCGGAATTCAGAGATGTCGTATGGGAGACAATATTGGGAATGGTAGGGGGAGGATGAGTAAAGATTGGAACTGTATTGGACTGTACCAAGGTAGGGGGGGGCGAAAGGGTGGAGGGAACTGGAGAAGCGTGGCAGGGGACAGAAGAGACAGGAACCTGGGAGGTGGCAGAAGAGGAAGAAACTTGGGAGGGAACAGGGGAGGAAGGTACATTACGAGGAGGAGGGTGAACCTCTGCACTTGTAACTGAGCCAGTGAGAGGGGAAGAACTAGGGACAGAGACAGGGAGGGTAAAATGAGGAGGTGGAAGATGGGTAGGAGGTGTTACCGGACCTTTTTTTGACTTTTGAGAAGTAGAGGGACGATTGGGAAGAGGTGTCGTACGAGGTCTCGTCGATACTGAGGCTTGTAAGAGAGAACTCGAAGAAGCGAGATTAGACTGAGGCGTTGAAGTAGGGACGTCTGAGCCGAGGACAGCAAAAGGATTAGATACAGGAGTGATTATGGGAGAGGTAACCACAGAGGTGGGTGTAGAAGATGGGATACCAGAAGTGGGGGGACGTTTTGAAACACGGGAATAAGAAACACGTGGGAGTCTCCCTTGGAGGCGGAGATGAGAAACTGCCATGGCATAAGGGAGACCTTCTGTCTCTTTGAGGTAACGGATTTCCCGCTCGTTTAAATAGACCTGACAACGGCGAGAGTACGAAGGGTGAGCCTCATGACAGTTAAGGCAAGAGGGAGATCGATTGCAAGACGTATTAGAATGGTCATCGGCACCACAGACTGGGCATTCGGCGATAGATCTGCAATATTTCGCTGGATGGCCAAATCGCCAGCAATTTCTACACTGTTGTGGTGTAGGGATCACCTTTCGAACTTGTAACCGATGTCCTGCTATATAAACTGAGGATGGGAGTTCTCGGCTGTCAAAAGTTAAACGAGCCACATTGCTAGGGTATCGTCTCCGCCCACGGGCAGGAAGAACGTAAGTGTCTACCTTGAGGATTGGGAGATCTTGGAGTTCCAGCTGTTCTAGAATGTCGGTGCCACATGTCTGGAAATTTTGTTGAACTATGGTATGGGGCAGAATAACGGTACCACTACAAGAATTGAGGGAATGATGTTTTTCAAGGGTGACAGGAACAGTATCTATATGGGAAAGACGAGAGAGCTCACGAGCCTGGGTAGCATTCTGTACGGTAATGATGCGCGTACCGCTCTTAAGAGCATGAAAAGAAATATCTTTACCAACATGGCGTAGGAGTGCCTTGCCAATACTATGGTCAGAAAGATAGGCAGTAGAGGAAGTTGGTCGTAAAGTGAAGAATTTAGTCCACTGTTCAGTCTGAAACTGAGCGTGGAAAGGTAGTGAAGGACGTGTCGATCGTTTCTGAGAAGAACGAGAAGGTGAAGGTGGAGAAGTATCATCAGCAGGTAATTGTCGTTGACGTTTAGGCGTGGGACCAGAGTTGGTCCGACGTGGAACGGGTCGGCGATTTGAAAATTGCCGCACCGTAGAGGGAGAGGCCGGAAGCATAGTCAGAGGAGAGCGAAGGTCTGATAAATCGAAGGAGTCAGTCGAGGCCTCAGTACCTGAAGCGGGTGAGGAAACAGCACCGGCAATAGGTACAGAGGCATGAGGAATGTCTGAAGAGTGGTCCAAAGACGAGGCGGGGTCAGAACGGGGTGCGGTATCAAGAAGGGGCCCGGGGGTACCAGGTTCATGGACTAGGGCTGCCATGGTTAGGTTACTTCTTTCTTTTTGTTTTTAAGAAAAAAAAAGAAAGAAGAAAAGAAAATAAAAATAAAAAAAAAGAAAAAAAAAGGGGGGACCGGGGAGGGATAGTTCCTAGGAGGAATGAAAGGGCCAGAAATCTCCCTCCGCGCCCAAGAGGACTCGACACCGCTAGTAGCGCAGATGCAGCATGGAACCCGTGCCATACCCTACCCTTCATGCCAGTAAACCAGCAATCTGGGATAGCAACCTCACATCTGCCGAGCTACCTCGGTGGACAAAAGAGAGGGCGGCCGGATATCCGCCACAAAGCATACCTCCTTCAGCCACCACCCCCGGAATCCGAAAGGTGGCTTCCAGAGATACACCCGTCGCCCAAAAGACACCCAAAGCTACTCCGGGATACCGGAGAGGGATCGGGACATCCCTAGGCAATCCAGATTCCACGGCAAACTACGCCACCGCCAAGAAACCTCAACGGAATGGGATGGACCCCGGTAACCTTTCTCCTACCTAGGAACTAGCGCGCCTGTGGGAGAAATCCCAAAGGACAAAAAGAGGAAGGGCAAAAGGGAGGAGTGGGGAGGAGGAGGAGGAAAGGAAAAAGGGGAGGATGGGGAGGATGGGATAGGGGAGGGGAGATTGGGGGGTAATTAGGTTCGGTCTGAGGAAGAAGACCGATAGGTCTAATTCCTCAGACCAAGAGCCTCTTCACCACGCCAAGGAGCCCCCGACAGAAGGAGGCAAAACAACTGTGCCAAAAGCAAAGGAATCAGTCAGAAGGCGTGCACTTACAGGCCAGTATCTCTAACATGTATACTGTCAAAGATTCTGGAGAAGATAAAAGGATATTGGGGCACCTGATTCTTTACAGAAAACCAGCATGGATAACTGTTTTTATGAACTTTATGGAGTTATATGACAAAGTTGCAGATAAAACAAAGATGGGGTTGGGTGTACTGCATTTTCTTGAAACTGGAGAAAGGTATTTGATACAGCACCCTGCCAAGGAACAGTCCAGAATCAGAACAAGCAGGGTTAAAAGGCAGTATCTCAGAGTACCTGAATGACAGAGGACAGAGTTATAGTAATGGGTGAACCAGAATGGGAGAGTAATGAGTGGGGGGTTCTATAAGTCTCAGTTTAAGACCATTACACTTCCTAATATACAATGACCTACCAGAAGGAATTGCATCCAGTCAGTTTTCTGACAATGCAAAATTGAGAATAGGAGAGGACATTATTATTATAATCAAAAAGAAGCGCTAAGCCACAAGGACTATACAGCGCTGCAGGGCAGGAAGGAAGCGAGGGCATCAGGTGGCAAAAGGGAGATGGATGAGTAATAGGTTACGGATAACAGCGGGGCAGTGGATGGTGAAAGGGTAAAGGGCAGCAAGAGACTGAACTAGAAAGGGCTGAGGGGAGTGCGAAAAGTATCATCAGAGTTTGTGGAGTAAATCAGTCGTTGTCAAGAAGTCAATGAGAGAGTCAGGATTAAAGGAGGGTCCATCAGCAAGAAGGGAAGGTAAAGAGAGAGTAGTAGAACGAAGACGACGTTGGAGGTAAATTCTGCGTGCTCGTTGATAGAGAGGGCAGTCTAACAGAATGTGGCTAATCGATACTGGAACTTGACACTGCTCACAGAGAGGAACAGGGTGC
The DNA here is from genome assembly GCF_038502225.1 of Cherax quadricarinatus. Lineage (NCBI taxonomy): Eukaryota > Metazoa > Arthropoda > Malacostraca > Decapoda > Parastacidae > Cherax > Cherax quadricarinatus. The sequence goes on along the minus strand of NW_027196340.1, from coordinate 32,328 downwards.
CTCTCCATGAGATACCCATGAGTAAGACGAGTGTGGCCAATGCGAAGGCGGGAGAGAGTGGTCTCCCAACCTCGGCACTGATGACAAGAAGACGGCCAGTAACCTATGCTCGGTTTAATAGAATGAAGTTTGTTACCGAGCAGAGTTGACCAACGTTGTTGCCAACGGGTGCGAAGGTGGGTAGCTATTGCAGCAAAATAGTCCAGAAATGGAACACCTCGATAGGAAATTGGTAGGTCATGTACTGCTGACCGCGCAGCAGTGTCTGCCTGTTCATTGCCCTGTACGTCGACATGACCAGGGACCCAACAAAAAACAATATCTTTATGTTTGGTAGAGATACGGCGTAGCCAAAGTTGGATACGGAGAACTAGGGGATGAGATGTATCAAATTTTCGTATAGCCTGTAGAGCACTAAGGGAGTCTGAGACTACTACAAATGATGACACAGGCATAGATGCGATACGAATAAGTGCTGCAAGAATGGCATACAGTTCAGCAGTAAAAATGCTAGCTGAAGATAGTAAATGCCCCGCACGACGCTGTCTGGAAACACTGCTGCGAATCCGACGCCGTCTGAAGACTTAGAGCCATCTGTGTACACAGCGGTGGCATGAGAATGGGAGTGGAAGTGATCAAGAAAAAGAGAGCGGGAAGCCACCGTAGGCAGTTGAGCTTTCGAGCAAGGGAGTGAGAAAGAACAGACCCGAACAGCTGGAACTTCCCAGGGGGGTAGGGAAAAGTGAGATGCTACATGAACATATAAAGGTGGTAACTGAAGGGAAGACAAGAGTGAATGTAGGCGAAGAGAAAAGGGACGGAGCAAACAGGGGCGGCGAACGAATAAAGAATGTCTACTAATATCGGTGACCATTCTATAAATGGAAGGATTGTGTAGATCGTGAGAGCGTACATAGTAGCGAAGGCAATGGGCATCACGGCGATCAGACAAGGATGGAACATTCGCTTCTGTATAGAGGCTCTCAACAGGGGAAGAGCGAAAAGCACCAAGGCACAAACGTAATCCTTGGTGATGGATAGAGTTAAGGCTAGAGAGAGTAGCAGGAGAGGCCGCGGAATAAATCTGGTCACCATAATCGAGTTTCGATAAAACGAGGGCTGAATGTAGGCGAAGCAGAGTTCGACGATCAGCTCCCCAGGAAAGATGAGCAAGGGTTTTAAGAAGGTTTAGCCGGCTGTGACAAGTTGCCTTCAGAGAGGTAATGTGAGGTTTCCAGGATAACCGACGGTCAAAGAGAAGGCCTAGAAACCTGACTGTATCACGTTCGGGGATACGGGAGCCATAGAGATACAAAGGATGATCGGAGATAACAGAGCGTCTAGTGAAAGTAATTTGGTGAGTTTTGGTACTTGAAAATTTAAACCCATGCGTGGTGGCCCAAGTGGAAACACGGTCGACCGCATGCTGGAGAGAAACTGCAATAAGATGACAGTCAGCGCCTGCACAAGCAATAGCGAAGTCATCAACATAGAGTGATGACCAAATATTGGGTGGAAGAACAGAGGCCAAATCATTTATAGCAAGGAGAAAAAGTGTTGTGCTTAGAACACATCCCTGAGGGACACCTTCAGCTTGGACGAAGTCCGGGGAAAGAACATTATTGACTCGAACACGGAAATGTCTGTCAGTTAAAAAGTTCTTAAGGAAGGATGGTAGATTGCCTCGGAGGCCTAAGGAATGGGCCTGGGCCAAAATATTATACCTCCAAGTTGTGTCATATGCCTTCTCAAGGTCAAAAAATATGGCAATAACTGAGTGATTATTCGCAAAGGCATTACGAACATACGTATCCAAGCGTAGTAAGGGGTCTATGGTAGAACGACCCTTACGAAAGCCATATTGACTAGCGGAGAGACTGTTGTGTGTCTCTAAATACCACATTAAACGTCGATTTACGAGACGTTCCATCACTTTGCAAACTGCACTAGTAAGAGCGATGGGGCGATAGTGGGAGGCATCATGTCCTGTAGTACCCGGTTTGCGGAAAGGGAGAACAATGGCAGATTTCCACAGCTGGGGAAGAACTCCTTGTGCCCAAATAAGATTGAAGAGGTGTAAGAGGACTACAAGGGCTGACCGATGTAAATGTTGTAACATACGAATATGAATGTCGTCAGGCCCAGCTGCCGATGATCGGCAAGCTGAGAGCGTTGCCTCCAGTTCTTGAAGTGTAAAAGGCACATTATACTGTTCTTCTCTGAGAGAAGAAAAGTCCAAGGGTACTAACTCTCTGGCAGACTTTGAGGAAAGAAACGAGGGGCATAGATGGAGCCCTCGGGAAATACGGACCAGATGTGTGCCAAGTTCAATGGCAACGTCGAGAGGGTTTGCTACATCAACACCAGCGACCCGTAGAACAGGAGCCGGGTCAGGAGAGTATTTACCACTCAATTTCCTCACTTTTTTCCAGACTGCACTCATAGAAGAAGCAGAGGTGATGGTGGAAACATAGTCTCGCCAACAAGTGCGTTTAGCTTCACGGATGACACGGCGAGCGATCGCACGCTTCTGCTTAAAATCAAGAAGTCTCTCAGCGGTTCTATTGTACCGGTACCTGCCCCATGCAGCACGTTTCAAACGTACTGCACGAGCACAAGCAGGAGACCACCAAGGCACGCACTTCTGAGAATGCCTGCCTGAGGTTTGGGGTATAGAATGAGAAGCTGCGGTATAAACTGACGTCGAGAAGATGTGTAGGAGCTCATCAATGGAGGATGAAGAAGGAACCTCACTAAAAGCAGTGAGGTGTGAGTAAAGATCCCAATTTGCCCGATCAAATTGCCAGCGAGGGCTACGGAAAGGTGGTGAATAGGAAGGAGAAGTAAGAATGATCGGAAAATGATCGCTGTCATGTAAGTCTGGTAGAACAGACCAGGTGAAGTCTAGTGCAGTGGAGGAAGAGCAGACTGATAGATCGATGCAAGAGAGAGTATGAGTACGAGGATCAAAATGGGTGGGAGTACCCGTATTTAAAACATGGAGGGGGTGAGAGGCGAGAAAAGCCTCCAACTGAATGCCACGTGAGTCACAATGAGACCCCCCCCCCCCAGAGGAAATGGTGGGCATTAAAATCACCAAGTAACAGAAGTGGTGGTGGTAAGGATGAAACAAGAAAGGCAAAGTCTGGGATAGAAAATGCTCGAGAAGGAGAGAGATATAAAGAACATATTGTAAACCACTTATTCAAGTGGATACGGGCTGCAGTGTAATGCAGCGAGGTATGGACAAATAGTTGACAGTACGGAATATCATTGCGTAGAAGAAGGGCACTTTCATTAAAGGTCCCATCTGAGAAAGGATCCGAAGAATACAATAAATTATAGCCTGAGATAGGTTGGAAAACAGCCGAGTGTAATTTTGGTTCTTGTAAGCAAGCACCAACAGGGGAAAACCTGGAAAGCAACATCTGAAGCTCACCCCGATTACCCCTGAGGCCGCGGATATTCCACTGTAAATAGGCCATGATTGGCGATGAAGAAAATATCAGGAATCTGTAGGTAAAGGCACCTACGGACTAGAGGGGTTAGAAAAGTCAACGTGTGGTGGCATTGGAAGACGTTCAAGTAGCGAAGGAACGGAGCGTTGCGAAGAATGGGGTTGTGAAGATGGAGGAGAGGGAAGAGAAGGAACAGGAAGTGAATCAGTGTCCATTGAAGGTTTAGTCTCTGCAATATATTCTGAAATGGCTTCAAGTGTTTCTGAATTCAAAGATGTATGGGAGACCATATTGGAGATAGAAGGAGGAGGGTGAGTAAAGATTGGGACAGTAATGGACTGTACCAAAGTAGAGGGGGAGGGAAGAGTGTAAGGGACTGGAGATGAAGTGTGGGGGGGGACAGAAGAGGCAGAAACCTGGGAGGTGGCAGAAGAGGGAGAAACTTGGGAGGGGACGGGGGTGGAAGGCATAGTACGAGGAGGAGGGTGAATCTCCACACTTGTAATAGAGCCAGAGAGAGGGGAAGAACTAGGTACAGAGACTGGAAAGGTAAAGTGTGGAGGTGGAAGAAGGGAAGGAAGGGGCAAAGAAGATTTGAGCAATGTGGATTTTTTGGACTTCTGAGTAGAGGGGCGATTGGTATTAGGTGTCGTACGAGGTCTTGTCGATACTGGGGCTTGTGAGGAAGGACGCGAAGATGTGAGAACAGACTGAGTTGTAGTCGGGACGTCAGAGCCAAGGACAGCAAAAGGATTAGATGCCGTAGTGGCTATGGGAGGGGTAACAACAGAGGAGGCTGCAGAAGATGGGACCCCAGAAGTGGGGGGATGTTTGGAAACACGAGAATAAGAAACACGGGGTAGTCTCCCTTGGAGGCGGAGATGAGTAACTGCCATAGCATAAGGGAGACCTTCTGCCTCTTTGAGGCAACGGATTTCACGTTCATTTAAGTAGACCTGGCAACGGCGGGAGTACGAAGGGTGAGCTTCATTACAATTAAGGCAAGATGGAGGTTGACTGCAAGATGTATTAGAATGGTCGTCGGCACCACAGACTGGGCATTCGGCCATAGATCTGCAATATTTCGCTGGGTGACCAAAACGCCAGCAATTTCTACATTGTTGCGGTGTAGGTATCACCTTTCGAACTTGTAACCGATGTCCCGCGACATATACAGAGGACGGGAGTTCTCGGCTGTCAAAAGTTAAACGAGCCACATTGCAAGGGTAACGTCTCCGCCCCCGGGCAGGAAGGACATAAGTGTCTACTTTGAGGATTGGGAGATCCTGGAGTTCCAGCTGTTCAAAAATGTCATTGCCACATGACTGGAAATTCTGTTGGACTATGGTATGGGGCAGAATGACAGTACCACTACAAGAATTGAGAGAAAGATGTTTTTCAATAGTGATAGGAGTAGTATCGATATTCGAAAGGAGAGAAAGATCATGAGCTTGGGTAGCATTCTGGACAGTGACGATGCGCGTACCGCTCTTGAGAGCATGAAATGAAATATCTCTGCCAACATGACGCAGGAGCGCTTTGCCAATACTATGGTCAGAAAGGTAGGCAGAAGAAGAAGTTGGTCTTAAAGTAAAGAATTTAGTCCATTGTGTGGTCCGAAACTGAGCGTGGAGAGGGAGTGCTTGACGTGTCGGTCTTTTCCGAGTAGAATGGGAAGGTAACGAAGGAGCATCATCAGGAGATTGACGTTGGCGTTTAGGAGTAGGACCGGAGTTGGTCCGGCATGAAATGGGCGGGCGATTCGAAAATTGCCGTACCGTAGAGGGAGAAGCCGGAAGCATAGTCAAAGGAGAGCGGAGTTCAGACAAATCGAAGGAGTCAGTCGAAGCCCCGGTACCTGAAGCGGGTGAGGAAACAGCACCAGCAAGAGGTACAGGGGCATCAGGAGTGTCCGAAGAGTGGTCTAAACACAAGGCAGGGTCAGAATGGGGTGCGGTATCAAGAAGGGGCCCGGGGGTAGTGGGTTCATGGACTAGGGCTGCCATGGTTAGGTTACTCCTTTGCTTTTTGTTTTTAAGAAAAAAAAAGAAAGAAGAAAAGAAAATAAAAATAAAAAAAAGAATAAAAAAAGGGGGGAGCGGGGAGGAATAGTTCCCAGGAGGAATGAAAGGGCCGGAAATCTCCCTCCGCGCCCAAGAGGACCTCACACCGCTAGTAGCGCAGATGCAGCATGGAACCCGTGCCATACCCTACCCTTCATGCCAGTAAACCAGCAATCCGGGATAGCAACCTCACATCTGCCGAGCTACCTCGGTGGACAAAAGAGAGGGCGGCCGGATATCCGCCACAAAGCATACCTCCTTCAGCCACCACCCCCGGAATCCGAAAGGTGGCTTCCAGAGATACACCCGTCGCCCAAAAGACACCCAAAGCTACTCCGGGATACCGGAGAGGGATCGGGACATCCCCAGGCAATCCAGATTCCACGGCAAACTACGCCACCGCCAAGAACCTCAACGGAATGGGATGGACCCCGGTGTCCTTTCCCCTACCTAGGAACTAGCGCGCCTGTGGGAGAAATCCCGAAGGCCAAAAAGAGGAAGGGCAAAAGGGAGGGGTGAGGAGGAGGAGGAGGAATGGAAAAAGGGGAGGATGGGGAGGATGGGATAGGGGAGGGGAGAATGGGGGGTAATTAGGTTCGGTCTGAGGAAGAAGACCGACAGGGCTAATTCCTCAGACCAAGAGCCTCTTCACCACGCCAAGGAGCCCCCCTTGAAGAGGACTTAATGTGATCAGGGCAAGGGAGTAAGTTATAGTATTCAGAATATCTATTTAAATCTCATTTCCTTAACTACCATTGTTATTATTTATGCATGATTAATCAACAGCCATATATCTTGTGGTAGCACTACTACCCTTTTGGGTCTAGTGCTTTCATCATTAATATGGATCTCTTTATAATCCACAATAGTTTAGCACTTCATGAATATTATATATGGAACCTCGTATGCAATAATTAATTTTATTTTCAGAACAAATATGAATATCAAGTTTACTGACCTGTAGAGTCTCATGATACATCACAGAATTCTTGTAACTGATACTACCATATTCAAATGGAAAACTAAACACATTAGCAGTATAATGTGATCCTTTACTGAATGTTTTGCCCACACAATGGGCTTTATCAAGTCACAAACAGATCTACCCAGGTAGATCTGTTTGTGACTTATTAGTATAATCAAAAAGCACTAAAGCACAAGGGCTTTGTGACCTGATAAAGCCCACTGTGTGGGCAAAACGCTGTCAATAAAGGATCACATTATACTGCTTGTGTTTATTTTTTACCATATTCAAATAATTCTACTCTCTCCCTGCAAAGGGAAAAGGCTTTTGGTCAGAGGAATTAGGGATTTCCCTTTGCTTTCTAGAATCAAACCTGATTATCTCCAATTACAAGGAAGAACCAAATTCATAAGAGTGAAGCAGCTTTAATTCTGAAAGTGTCAATCAGGTCTGAGCAAAACAATGGGAAAGGAAGCTCAGATTTTGTATTCATGAGCAAGTGCTAAATCCATGAGGGTCATACACTGGTTGGAAATAAGGACTAGGAGGCAAGTCTGATTCAAGGGAAGGACAGATGCAATTCCTTGGCTCAAGAGTTCCTCACCAGCCCCAGCTTAAACCCTTGGACACTAAAAAAAACCTTGAGTTGAGCATTTTTTACGAATATAACACAAACACTGCAGTATTAAGTTTATAAATAATGATGCATTATAAAAATTTTTTATTTAACCTTCAATGTAAATTCTTTAATATAAACTAGGAAAGGTCAAGGTGTACCTTTAGAATATAACTCCTTTGTCATTTAGACATCTTGATTACAAACTGGACAAAGAACATGTATTAATATAAAAAATTACTAATTCTTAAATTTCTCCTGCCAGCTGTGTCACTTTACACAAGAGCCAAGTGCTCTGCTATAAACTAAATTTGGCCTGTTACCTTGTAAGCTTGACAAAGCTTTAAACGAGTCACTGAGCAGGTCATACATAGTTCCTAACAATTTTTTGCCCTTGCCTCCTGGTTCACTTATTTATCACAATAAGCAAGTATAGGATGGTTTGGTTGAAGGGCATATACGTAGCAGAACAAACCTTTATTGTAAAGAATTATTTTTTTGTCAGTGTATATCCTATATATACTGCAGAAGTAAGATAAAGGCAAGGTGCATAGGATCTGACCCCACATTACATACACATTACCTTTAAACCTGGTAATGTGTGTGTACTGGATGTACAGTCCTGACTTCAAAAAGTTCTCCTTAAAACAAAACATTGTCACAAAGTCTTGTTTTGCTACATGATGATTTATCTATATTTTAATGTCTCTTAATATTTCAGCATTAGTGCACCAGATAGTGACATAATAAACTTTGGTTTCCACTTATAATAAATAACATTAAGGGAAGTAAAACTGGTAACTGTTCATAAGAACTATAATCAGCCCTTGATATTTTAAGCAAAACAATTTATGCCTTCAGTTCTTGTGTCTATTACCAATTTTTTACACTTTTCTGAATATTTGGTCTTATGAAAACTTAAGACAAATGAAATTATTGTATATACAGTAAACCCTTTGATCATGAGATTACATATGATTTTGTGGAAACACAAATGAAGAATGCATCCAAAATTTCATACAGTAGATACCAAGAAGAGTATATATTAAGTGTTGTAAATTGTGAAAGCATCAAGTTATATGCAAAATCTGGATACCATGCACAATGAAATATTCAGACTTGCATCGCACCCAAGGATCAAGCGTTTGGAAAAAGCACAGCTTCCTCCTCGAAGGCCATCGCCAACTCTACCTGCTTTCTGGGAAGGTCACATACCTTGCACCCTCTTATTTATTTTGAATATTTTCATCACTCCATCTTATCTTTGGATAGTCATGACACTCAAGAGGAATACTAGTGATGAAGATGTCAAGAAAAACAGAGAGAATCTCACGGAACTGAAGTAGAAATTTTAGATATCCTATGAGATATTGTACTTGTGATGCAGACTGCCTGCATAGATAGTAGATTGTACAATGGTTAGTATCCAACATCTGTACACTTATACAAAATAAAGAAAATAAAAGCTTGTGCAATGAGTGACCTAGTGAAAAGATTGTCAAGATAAATACAGCTAAATAAGACAAAGTTACTGCATGTGTAGAGTCTGGGCCTGGAGCAGAGTGAATGTGGACACACTGTTGATGACTTCTTCAAAGTCAAATGGGGAGAGAGCTACATTGTAAACTGTGGAGATATTGGCAGGGTTTCAAGTCTCATTCACAAAAAAACTCATTAGGGGCCATCAATCTGCAGGTTGGTGAGCAGTTCACTGAATACAGTCATGTTGTGAATTCAATATTTCACTCATTTCCTTAATGTCATCAGTGTATGTTCAATCCCCTTTAAGTAATGGCCCTGTACAGGATGTAGTATTTGGGATTCCTTTTAATTTCATTTATAACTCTTTGTATCATGTGAGGTGCACGAAAGACAGGAGCAATCAGTTTGTACTCGTTCTCCATTTCTCTAACCAGTTTCCATTCGTGCTTCAGAAATTTGTAATCCATCGTCTTCACCTGTATAGGGCCATCCCCTCTCTCCCTAGTTTGTATTTTCTCCTTTGAACACCAGTCTCTTCTTACTTCCATGTCAGCACGCAATAAGAGCTAGAATATTATTTTTTTTTTTTTTTTTTTTTTAGCAAATTTAGGTGTGTATATATGGTTACAGTCATATTTTTGTCTTATGATCTTCACCTCGTATAAAACTTGAGTTTCATGAGGAGTTAATGTTCAGGAATTTATCTCATACATTATGAAAGGGTTTATTGCATCAGTTTCCTGTAGGTGCTAAATGCAAAAAATAGTGCAATACATTTTAAAATTTTCTACCCAGAATTAACTTAACTCCTACTGAAAGGCACATGTGACAACCCTGTATTAGAGGGCAAAATCATTCAACCAAGTTATATAGATATTAACATGTAATAAATGCACTTCACAAATGAGACTAACATACAGTAAAAATAAAAAAAAAACTAAGATCACTTTTCCAAAATAAATGCATATAAGTTCAGTGAAAAATATCGGTTCCCTTTGTCCCAACTAGAGACATATTTTTATAACAAAATACTCTGTTGTACTACCTGTATAAAAAATGAATATCAAAATATACCATATATGTAATTCAATTCCTTTATGAATAGGACCTGTATGAGTAAACTATACTGTAAGAGATTATTATACTGTAGCTACAATTATACATACTTAGCTACAAAAAATTTAGACTTATTTAAGTGTTATACATCAATTACATTAGCTAAACATCATAAGATGCAAGATCCATCATTGTGGTGAGTAATGTAATATACAAGTCTTAGAATTAAAAAAAAAAAAAAAAAGTTATAATCAGCCAAGCTCTGCACAAATTTGCATTATCTTCGTATGTGTGATTACTTATTCGAGTCTGCAGTAGTCGAGTTCAAGCTTTTGGTCCTGCCTCTTTCCTTCTGATTCACTGTTTTTATTTTATATTAATCTGTTTATTTCATGCTAATTTCTTCATGCATACGGATGAGTCCAAGAGCTTGGTACTGAGAGATCACCACCATCAAAAAGTAAACTTTAATAAGGATTACCACAAAAATAACAATAACTATAATGACAATCACCATACTAGTTCCCAACACAACAAGAGCCAAAACAGCAAAAGCACACAAGAGTAGCAAGTTGATCACATCTTGTATAACGAAAGGTATGAGGAGACCTCGACGATTCTGAAATGAAATTTGTTGCAATTTTAAATTGCTTAATTTAGGCAAAATTAACAATGTTAATATTTAATTTTAATGTACATATATACTGAACAGATTTCTGAAGGCATTCAGAGGATGTGTAATGAATAAAAGAGTCACATTACTGTGGTTTCAGCAATTCACAAATAACCCATACTTAAGAGAAAACTTATGATGACTTGACAATAGTCTAGGAAGGATCAAAACATCAAGAATGTATGCTTGTCCGGTTCAATATATTTCCCAAGACTTGAACCTACCATATCTTATACAGCACTGCCTACCCACAGTACAATTCCATATATGCACAATGTCCCTATTATAATATACAGTATCCTCACCATAAGAAAGGAAATTGTCCCCTATAATGTAGTACATGCAACACCTACTATCATTTAGCTCCAGATACAACCCTGTAGTTGATTTAGCACTTTCTTTGATTTTAATAATACAACCCTGTAACAATTCTATAGACACAAATGTATGAAATTATCCTACATGCAGGGTCTGGATACAGTACATGACTTGACCTAAGAGTTTGCAGGGGGTTGATCTTGCCTCTTTAATGGTTGGTTGACTGTCATTGTTTAGGTATGCTTCAGATCAAAATTACTTCACATCCCCCAGACCCTTTATAACCCCCTACAAATTCAGTGTTTTCCAAAAATGCTGTATAATAATTAGATTTGTTTGTACACTGCAATACAAGTCGGCCATTAACATCTCTCTCTCTAACTCAACCCAATTCTTTACAGTACTATCTTACAGTATTTTATACTATGAAGGATTTTTTTTTTTTTAATATTCGCCTCCATTCAGTGCTGCAGCCTCCACCTGCATCCCCTCATCTTGATCCATTTTATCAGTTGTGTTTCTCTACTCTGAAGATGATCTAGCATATTTCTTTATTACAACTTCTCTTATTCTAGATTCATTCAAAGATCCGAGATTAGCATCAGTTTTATCTAATTGTTAAATTAAAAAATGCTCTCCTCCACACCATTGCTTTACAATTCCCTACATTTTATCCCTATTATGGACATAATAATTCATTACAGTATCTCATATATGCAACACAGCCTCTGTGATACAACATGACATGGAAAGTTTTTATTCTTATAATGCATTTACAAAAATATGTCCTCCAGTATTCACCACAGTTGCTTAAAATATAAAATGGATATTTCCCTTCATGGTTTTTGGGGTGCTGAAAATGAATATTAGCCTAGTAACAATTGATTGGCTAATGGAAATTGTACATAAATAGTTTTGAAAACCGACAAGTTAAAGAGACACACTTCTGCAACACACGGAAATCTTTATTAAGGAAACGTTTCGCCAGACAATGGCATCATCAGTTCAATACAAAGTAGAAATGGGTAAGGAGAGGAGGAGTTTGAGGTAATCAGTCCCTCAGCCTGAAATCAAAGTGTTCAGTCCATCACTCTTGTTGAAAGCACAGCATATGGCCAGAGAAGTGGCCTACATACTATAGTCAGGCAAGTTGAAGCAGGCGGGATCACAGTGGAACCATCCACCAGTGTAAATAGGTATTTGTCCAAAGGTTGGATAAGTATTGAAGAATTCCTTGTATCAAGATCCCATGATGTTGCAGTGTCTGACAGATTGTACTGGACTGATGGAGCCACTGTGTGGCGAAAGGTCTCCTTAATAAAGATTTCCATATGTTGCACAAGTGTCTCAATCTTTAACTTGTCGGTTTTTAAAACCATTTACCACATACAATTTCCATTAGCCAATCAATTGTTAGTAGGCTAATATTCATTTTCAGCACCCCAAAAACCATAAAGGGAAACATCCATCTTCTCTGAATCATAAAATTTTTCAGAGCTTATAGGCGAGTGTATTTTTTTTTTTATTAACACACTGGCTGATTCCCACCAAGGCAGGGTGGCCTGAAAAAGAAAAACTTTCACCATCATTCACTCCATCACTGTCTTGCCAGAAGGGTGCTTTACACTACAGTTTTTAAACTGCAACATTAACACCCCTCCTTTGTTATTTACATGGTTTGTAAATGCTGTGGCAACTCTCACTGCAACCTTTCAGGATTTAAAGTTGTAATGCTATGGTGGTTTAAATCATAACCATTAATGATTCATATAATCATTCAAGCTGCCAGTGCATTATAGCTCAATAATACATGGCAAAATGTTAAGATTTTTAAGTCTGAATCTTTAATACTCTTATTTGATGAACATCACTGATTTTATAATAACAGAATTATGGGGCTGTATGACCCTTATGGGTTTAGCACTTAGTTATGATTATAATAATTATAATACAGTGGACCCCCGGCATTCGATGGCATCGGTATATGTTAAATCTGGTATATGATACATTTTTGACGCAAAAATTTTGCCTCGTCACTCGTTAAAAAACCCGCCACACGCGATTCGTCCAGGACGCGTCCATGTGGCCTAAACTGCCCCGTGCATGCCAGTGTGCTCACATCTAAGCATACATTCGGTACATTCCATATTATCACAGTGTTTTTGGTGCTTTTTTCTGCAAAATAAGTCACCATGGGCCCCAAGAAAGCTTCTAGTGCCAATCCTGTGGTAAAAAGGGTGAGAATTAGTATGGAAATTGAGAAAGATTTTGAAGGGTTTGGGGGGTAACCCTGGGAAGCCTAGGCCAGCTGTGGAATCCATTGTGCCTACTTCAAAAAGTAAGGAAATGTGTGCCAAGTTGAACTGCAAACCTTCATGGATGGAAATCACCCTAACACAGCTATTGCAAGCCGTGCTGACTATTACAATGATAATGTTGTGGCCCATTTTAGACAAATCTTAAAGGAACGGGAGGTACAGACATCTATGAGCATATTTGTTGTGCGACAGGTCCAGTGACTCTCAAGCTGGTCCTAGTGGCATTAAAAGAAGAAGGGAAGCAACCCCAGAAAAGGACTTGCTACCTCAAGTCCTAATGGAAGGGGATTCCCCTTCTAAACATTAATAACTTCGACACTCTCCCCTCCTCCCATCCCATCAATCACCACCAGATCTTCATTAACCCTTTGACTGTTTACGACGTATAAATACGTCTTACGAGCCAATGTTTCTGACGTATTTATACGCACAAATTCTAGCGGCTTCAAATCAAGCGGGAAAGGCCTGGTAGGCCTACATGAGAGAGAATGGGTCTCAGTGGTCGGTGTGCACCCTGTGAAAAAAATCTGGGACCCAGCGGTGCATTGTGGGAACGCCATCTTGTTAGTCCATTTTCACCATGCCTCTCGGTAAGAAGTTCCTCACTCCTCGGCGGATTGGAGGTCTTTTGTTCCCAAGTGATAGCTCTAACAGCGATGAATATGTCAGTGACAGTGAATTCCAGGGTTTTGAAGTGAGTGTTCCCGGAAAAAGTGCCCAGGATAACGTAATTAGTGATGAAAACCCAGATGACCCACAACCTTCCACCTCTGGTGCTGGGCCGGCTTGTTCATGTTCACGTTCGCCTGTACCAGGACGAAAGAGGAAAACTATTTGGTCATGTACAACACCCAGATGATAGCAGTGAATGTGGTAGTGATAGTGATTTCAAGGTCATTGAAAGCAGTTCTAGTGACAGTGAGGGTGAATATTCCCCAGTGAAGCGGCAGTATGTACGACGTAGCATGCGGTCTGGTAGTGTTTCATATGTTGTTCCAAGGGGAAGGAGAAACTCTGGGAGCACATCCCGTGGCCCTACACCACGACCTGATAGTGAAGATGACGATATTGTAACGATGGGTATGAATGATGTGAGTGAGGGAGCAGGCAGTGGTGGTGATAGTGAGGGTGGCACGGCCCATGTGGCACCATCAGCGGGCCACGCTACTACCCACGCTGCTGACTCTGCACAACAACCAGCCTCACCCGACCCCACACTCCCACAACCTGCACAACCACAACCACGGTACAATATCCAGACCCCACCAGCAGACCGCATCTAGGATTGGCAGGACGATGACGAGTTTGTTCCCAGTCTCCATGACTTTGATGAAACACAAAGTGGAATAAAGCCATTATGTCCACTTGGGAACAATGCCAGTGAACTGGACTGCTTTGAGTTATTCTTCGATGAACCCCTGATGGACATCATTGTTAGGGAAACAAACACATACTGTGATTACACCATGGCAAATACAATTCTCTCACCAAAATCACGGCTACACAAGTGGAAGGAGACAACTGTGGCAGAGATGTACTTGTTTTTTGCCACAATAATGCTTATGCCACATGTGTATAAGCACACTGTCACCACATACTGGGCAACAGAATGCCTGATTTCAACTCCAGGTTTTAGTGACATTATAGGTGTCAATCGTTTCCTGATACTGTTACGTATGTTACACTTTTCAGACAAAACCAGGCCTGACAGAAGCGACAGGTTATATAAGATAAGAAATGTGTTTATGTACCTGAAACAAAAGTGCTGCATGTATTTTTATCCCTTCAGGAAGCTTGTTATTGATGAGTCCTTGATTTTATTCAAAGGAAGACTCTCATTCAAGCAATATATACCAAGCAAGAGGAAACGCTTTGGTATAAAGCTATTTGTACTGTGTGATTGCAGAAGTGGTCTAGTTTTGGATATCATTGTGTACACTGGCAGTAATACTTTGAGAGATACCATGAAGTTATTGGGTATCTCTGGTGATGTGGTTCGAACAATGATGGAACCATATCTTGGTAAGGGGCATATGTTATTTACTGATAACTGGTACACAAGCCCCTTACTCAGTGATTTCTTGCGAGTGAACTTGACAGACGTGTGTGGCACAGTGCGTGGTAATCGTAAACATATGCCAAGGTTCGACGCTGGCACTCGCAGAGGTGAGGTGCAAGCCTTTGCTGCCAATGACATCATGGCATTTCGGTGGCATGACAAACGTGATGTCACATTGTTGACATCAGTTCACCCAAACGAAATGGTACACAGTGGCAGGCACAACAGAGAGACCAATGAACCCATTCTAAAGCCTGCAGCTGTCATGGACTACAACCTCAATATGCGCTTAGTGGACAAATGTGACATGCAGATTGGGTTTGCAGACTGTGTACGCAAGAGTTATAAGTGGTATATAAAACTTTTTTTCCATCTTGTTGATATCTCTATGCTGAATGCTTATAACATATACAAGTTGAAGACCAACAAAACACCAAAATATGGTGAATTTTGCTTGTCATTTTTTATTATCACACCGGCCGATTCCCACCAAGGCAGGGTGGCCCGAAAAAGAAAAACTTTCACCATCATTCACTCCATCACTGTCTTGCCAGAAGGGTGCTTTACACTACAGTTTTTAAACTGCAACATTAACACCCCTCCTTCAGAGTGCAGGCACTGTACTTCCCATCTCCAGGACTCAAGTCCGGCCTGCCGGTTTCCCTGAACCCCTTCATAAATGTTACTTTGCTCACACTCCAACAGCACGTCAAGTATTAAAAACCATTCGTCTCCATTCACTCCTATCAAACACGCTCACGCACGCCTGCTGGAAGTCCAAGCCCCTCGCACACAAAACCTCCTTTACCCCCTCCCTCCAACCTTTCCTAGGCCGACCCCTACCCCGCCTTCCTTCCACTACAGACTGATACACTCTTGAAGTCATTCTGTTTCGCTCCATTCTCTCTACATGTCCGAACCACCTCAACAACCCTTCCTCAGCCCTCTGGACAACAGTTTTGGTAATCCCGCACCTCCTCCTAACTTCCAAACTACGAATTCTCTGCATTATATTCACACCACACATTGCCCTCAGACATGACATCTCCACTGCCTCCAGCCTTCTCCTCGCTGCAACATTCATCACCCATGCTTCACACCCATATAAGAGTGTTGGTAAAACTATACTCTCATACATTCCCCTCTTTGCCTCCAAGGACAAAGTTCTTTGTCTCCACAGACTCCTAAGTGCACCACTCACCCTTTTCCCCTCATCAATTCTATGATTCACCTCATCCTTCATAGACCCATCCGCTGACACGTCCACTCCCAAATATCTGAATACATTCACCTCCTCCATACTCTCTCCCTCCAATCTGATATCCAATCTTTCATCACCTAATATTTTTGTTATCCTCATAACCTTACTCTTTCCTGTATTCACTTTTAATTTTCTTCTTTTGCACACCCTACCAAATTCATCCACCAATCTCTGCAACTTCTCTTCAGAATCTCCCAAGAGCACAGTGTCATCAGCAAAGAGCAACTGTGACAACTCCCACTTTATGTGTGATTCTTTATCTTTTAACTCCACGCCTCTTGTCAAGACCCTCGCATTTACTTCTCTTACAACCCCATCTATAAATATATTAAACAACCACGGTGACATCACACATCCTTGTCTAAGGCCTACTTTTACTGGGAAATAATTTCCCTCTTTCCTACATACTCTAACTTGAGCCTCACTATCCTCGTAAAAACTCTTCACTGCTTTCAGTAACCTACCTCCTACACCATACACCTGCAACATCTGCCACATTGCCCCCCTATCCACCCTGTCATACGCCTTTTCCAAATCCATAAATGCCACAAAGACCTCTTTAGCCTTATCTAAATACTGTTCACTTATATGTTTCACTGTAAACACCTGGTCCACACACCCCCTACCTTTCCTAAAGCCTCCTTGTTCATCTGCTATCCTATTCTCAGTCTTACTTTTAATTCTTTCAATAATAACTCTACCATACACTTTACCAGGTATACTCAACAGACTTATCCCCCTATAATTTTTGCACTCTCTTTTGTCCCCTTTGCCTTTATACAAAGGAACTATGCATGCTCTCTGCCAATCCCTAGGTACCTTACCCTCTTCCATACATTTATTAAATAATTGCACCAACCACTCCAAAACTATATCCCCACCTGCTTTTAACATTTCTATCTTTATCCCATCAATCCCGGCTGCCTTACCCCCTTTCATTTTACCTACTGCCTCACGAACTTCCCCCACACTCACAACTGGCTCTTCCTCACTCCTACAAGATGTTATTCCTCCTTGCCCTATACACGAAATCACAGCTTCCCTATCTTCATCAACATTTAACAATTCCTCAAAATATTCCCTCCATCTTCCCAATACCTCTAACTCTCCATTTAATAACTCTCCTCTCCTATTTTTAACTGACAAATCCATTTGTTCTCTAGGCTTCCTTAACTTGTTAATCTCACTCCAAAACTTTTTCTTATTTTCAACAAAATTTGTTGATAACATCTCACCCACTCTCTCATTTGCTCTCTTTTTACATTGCTTCACCACTCTCTTAACCTCTCTCTTTTTCTCCATATACTCTTCCCTCCTTGCATCACTTCTACTTTGTAAAAACTTCTCATATGCTAACTTTTTCTCCCTTACTACTCTCTTTACATCATCATTCCACCAATCGCTCCTCTTCCCTCCCGCACCCACTTTCCTGTAACCACAAACTTCTGCTGAACACTCTAACACTACATTTTTAAACCTACCCCATACCTCTTCGACCCCATTGCCTATGCTCTCATTAGCCCATCTATCCTCCAATAGCTGTTTATATCTTTCCCTAACTGCCTCCTCTTTTAGTTTATAAACCTTCACCTCTCTCTTCCCTGATGCTTCTATTCTCCTTGTATCCCATCTACCTTTTACTCTCAGTGTAGCTACAACTAGAAAGTGATCTGATATATCTGTGGCCCCTCTATAAACATGTACATCCTGAAGTCTACTCAACAGTCTTTTATCTACCAATACATAATCCAACAAACTACTGTCATTTCGCCCTACATCATATCTTGTATACTTATTTATCCTCTTTTTCTTAAAATATGTATTACCTATAACTAAACCCCTTTCTATACAAAGTTCAATCAAAGGGCTCCCATTATCATTTACACCTGGCACCCCAAACTTACCTACCACACCCTCTCTAAAAGTTTCTCCTACTTTAGCATTCAGGTCCCCTACCACAATTACTCTCTCACTTGGTTCAAAGGCTCCTATACATTCACTTAACATCTCCCAAAATCTCTCTCTCTCCTCTGCATTCCTCTCTTCTCCAGGTGCATACACGCTTATTATGACCCACTTCTCGCATCCAACCTTTACTTTAATCCACATAATTCTTGCATTTACACATTCATATTCTCTTTTCTCCTTCCATAACTGATCATTCAACATTACTGCTACCCCTTCCTTTGCTCTAACTCTCTCAGATACTCCAGATTTAATCCCATTTATTTCCCCCCACCGAAACTCCCCTACCCCCTTCAGCTTTGTTTCGCTTAGGGCCAGGACATCCAACTTCTTTTCATTCATAACATCAGCAATCATCTGTTTCTTGTCATCTGCACTACATCCACGCACATTCAAGCATCCCAGTTTTATAAAGTTTTTCTTCTTCTCTTTTTTAGTAAATGTCTACAGGAGAAGGGGTTACTAGCCCATTGCTCCCGGCATTTTAGTCGCCTCATACGACACGCATGGCTTACGGAGGAAAGATTCTTTTCCACTTCCCCATGGACAATAGAAGAAATAAAGAAGAACAAGAGCTATTTAGAAAAAAGGAGAAAAACCTAGATGTATGTATATATACAGTGGACCCCCGCATAACGATTACCTCCGAATGCGACCAATTATGTAAGTGTATTTATGTAAGTGCGTTTGTACGTGTATGTTTGGGGGTCTGAAATGGACTAAACTACTTCACAATATTCCTTATGGGAACAAATTCGGTAAGTACTGGCACCTGAACATACTTCTGGAGTGAAAAAATATCGTTAACCGGGGGTCCACTGTATATGCATGTGCATGCCTGTGAAGTGTGACCAAAGTGTAAGTAGGAGTAGCAAGATATCCCTGTTATCTAGTGTGTTTATGAGACAGAAAAAGCCACCAGCAATCCTACCATCATGCAAAACAGTTACAGGTTTCTGTTTCACAGTCATCTGGCATGTGTATCTTTATACGTATATGCTTCTAAACTGTTGTATTCTGAGCACCTCTGCAAAAGCAGTGATAATGTGTGAGTGTGGTGAAAGTGTTGAATGATGATGAAAGTATTTTCTTTTTGGGGATTTTCTTTCTTTTTTGGGTCACCCTGCCTCGGTGGGAGACGGCCGACTTGTTGAAAAAAAAAAAAAAAAAAGAATAACGGGTAGGTGGCAGTCGCCGCTGTTGCCGTACGCACGTCACTTTCTGCAAACTTTGCGGCTCTATATCTCGGTAAGTACTGATGGCAAAAAAATTTTTTTTAGGCTTAAAACACTCAGAAAAATATTCCTAACATTTTCATAAGAAAAAATAATTTTTTTTTTTCGAATATTTGGCGACATAGAATGACAGTTTCAGAGAGGGGCCTGAAACAGTCAAAGGGTTAAAGGTAAGTGTCATGTATTCTATTGTTAGTAGAGTACTACAAACTGTGCATGTCTTCTTCAGTTTGTGTGCATTAAACTTAATATTTCATGTGGTAAATTTTTTTTTTCATACTTTTGGGTGTCTTGCACGGATTAATTTGATTTCCATTATTTCTTATGGGGAAAATTAATTCGCCTTCAGATAATTTTGGCATACGATGAGCTCTCAGGAACGGATTAATATCGTATACCGGGGGTCCACTGTAACATAACAGGTTTTAATACTGCATAGCAAAAAATGAATAAGAGCTTTGAGCTCCAGAAACATAACCCTAAACTTCCTATTTTAGAATTAACTACTTTATTTTTTTTTTTTGTCTTGCAACCTATTTTCAGGAACTTAACAAGCTGAAAGTTTGAGATACAGCTCTACTGGACATTATTTTTCAGTGACACTAAGGACTGCTCCAAAAGTAGATGATATTGTGCTTACCTGCCTGACACCATGGATAAGCATCGAGGCGGTGATTACTATCAGAAGCGATGCACCCAGCAAGATGTAAATCACAATCTTCACTGAAAAGATGTATTTAATTTTAATAAACTTCCTCAAAAAATAAAGTGTAATTTAACATAGCACTGTATAATTTTTTTTTTTTACTATAAACTAGTTTCCCAGATTATTCTGCACACACACACTCATACAAGTGAGAACAATGTTCCTGTCATTTCTCATCTACTAGCTCATGTTTCCTACAAGGGATGAGGGAGGAGTAAGTGCCTTCATGGTGATGAAGGGCTCTTAAAAGGGATTGGAACCACCCTCCCATTCCACAGATCAATCCCCATTACTTATGAATTAAGCATATATTTAGTATTGTAGTAATAATTCTGCTTGTATGCAGATGTCCTCCCACAGGTCCCTGAACTGCAGTGTACAGTAGCAGTTTCATCCATGTAAAAGAAATTGTAAAACATCATGAAGATATGTAATGAAATGAATTTCAGCTAAGAGATACTGTATAAACTGTGGCAACACTGAAGGCTTTGCAAATGCCCCAATTGAAAATGGGAGAAAAAAGAAAAATAGGCAATTTCCACATACACTGTATGAAATCATACATTAAATAAATCATACAAAGGGCCACTTATACAAATAGCTACATATATAAAGATAATAGAAAATACTATAATAAATGTTGTACTGTACCTCGCAGAGTAGAATAACCAAAACAGACTCAGACCAGGATACTACTGGAAACTCACAAAAATTTACAATTAAATACAGAACCACACACAAAAGGTAGAGGTTCTTTTGCCCAATGGATAAGAATAAGGCACTTCTTAACAGCACCAGTACTTCATAATATGCAGCAGAATATAGTTAAAATACAGCCTTGATGCTGGTGTAAGGCTCCTGATTTCAAGAATCAGATCTACCTTCCTGTTCCCTTTAACAAACCTGATTACCTTCCACCTCCCTGGTACTGTACGACTCATACCTTGGACTGCATTTGAGAATTTTCCTACTCATCAAGCCTGGCCCTGAACCAGGGTTGCCTGGTCAACCCAGCTGTTGCTGCTGGCAGCCCACTGACCCACATATCCACCACAGCCTAGTTGATCAAAGGAATGTCCATTGGATTTAGCGTTTCTACATGATAATGATCGCCTAACCATTGCTCCAATGTTTTTTTTAACACTTTAGTCATCTCACTCCGAGGTAGTTTGACCCGACAAAGAAGAACACACTGTCACTCAGTCACTATCTTGCCAGAAGCATGCCATCACAGTTCAGATGACCCTTGAAATTGCAACACCCCACCCTTCTTTTAGAGTGCAGGCACTACTTTCCACTTCCAGGACTCAAGTCCAGCAAACTGGTTTCCCTGAATTCCTTCATGAATGTTACATTGCTCACACTCCAATAGCACATCAAATCATACAAATCACTTGCTCCACTCCTATCTAACATGCTCATGCAAGCCTGCTGCATGTCTAAGTCTCCTAGCATCAAAACCTCCATTAACCCCTCCCTCCAACCATTTTTCAAGACGACCCCTCTCCCCACCCCAAAGATTTATACATAGTACCTTCCAAGTCATCTCACAAATGCACTTTCATTTTGCATTTTTAAAATTACATGTACGGTATGCTAAGCATATAAGCAAAACCGTAGGTATCAGTATCTTCCTCTTCCACCATAAACAAAAATCAGATTGCAATCATACCAAAAGTTAAGGAAAATGTAATTTCATATTCATGGGAAAGCACTAAAGCCATACATGACAAAGTGGAAATTGTCACAGTTTCTCTTTGCCAATGAC
This sequence comes from Cherax quadricarinatus, assembly GCF_038502225.1. Lineage (NCBI taxonomy): Eukaryota > Metazoa > Arthropoda > Malacostraca > Decapoda > Parastacidae > Cherax > Cherax quadricarinatus. The sequence continues at coordinate 10,386 of NW_027196340.1, read as the reverse complement.
TCTTCTTTAGGAAACTCTGAAAACAAGTTGTAATGGGTGGTGGAGGGATATGGAAAGATATGTTTACCTGGAGTTTACCTGGAGAGAGTTCCGGGGGTCAATGCCCCCGCGGCCCGGTCTGTGACCAGGCCTCCTGGTGGATCAGAGCCTGATCAACCAGGCTGTTGCTGCTGGCTGCACGCAAACCAACGTACGAGCCACAGCCCAGCTGATCAGGAACTGACTTTAGGTGCTTGTCCAGTGCCAGCTTGAAGACTGCCAGGGGTCTGTTGGCAATTCCCCTTATGTGTGCTGGGAGGCAGTTGAACAGTCTCGGGCCCCTGACACTTATTGTATGGTCTCTTAACGTGCTAGTGACACCCCTGCTTTTCATTGGGGGGATGGTGCATCGTCTGCCAAGTCTTTTGCTTTCGTAGTGAGTGATTTTCGTGTGCAAGTTCGGTACTAGTCCCTCTAGGATTTTCCAGGTGTATATAATCATGTATCTCTCCCTCCTGCGTTCCAGGGAATTAAAAGTAAATGAGCAGGGTGAGAAGCAACAAAACATTAGGTAATAAAAGACTGGATATCAGATTTGAAGGAAGGAGTATGGAGGAAGTGAATGCATGCAGATGTTTGGGAGTGGACTTGTAGGTAGATGGGTTTATAAAAGAGGCGAGCCATAGAACTGATGAGGGGTAAAAAGGTGAGTGGTGCACTAAAGCATCTGTGTAGACAAATAACATTATTCATAGAGGCAAAACAAGGAATGTTTCAGAATATTGTGGTACCTATGCTCTTATATGGGTGAAGCAAGGGTTTAAATATTGCAGCAAGGAGGCTAGAGGCAGTATGGATGTGTGTGAGGGCAATGTGGTGTGAATATTATGCAGAAAATTTTTAGTTTGGGGATTTGGAGGTGTGGAGTTATTCAAAGTAGTATCCAGAGGGCTGAGAAGAGGTTATCAAGGTGCTTTGGACATTTGGAGAGGATGCAGCAAAATAGGATGACTTGGAGGGTGTATAAATTTGTAGTGGAGGGAAGGAGGGGTAGAGGTCATCCTAGGAGAGGTTGGAAGGAGGAGTTAAAGGAGGTTTTGAATGGGAGGGGCTTGGACATCCAACAGGCATCTGTGTAACCCCTGTTGAGCTTTGTACTTTGCACCATACCAATTAGGCATTGTGCTGCTGTCTGGTAGGTTGAATTTAAACCTAGAGCTGGCTCCACAAGACCCTGCATTCCCCTATCTCAGCACACACCCTACCAGCAAGATGTCCCCCACCCCACTCTCTCACTAGGCTCAGACTGGCATGAACTAGCATCCAAACACACTGCCTGTACCATTATATCCAAATAAACCCTAAGGCTCGTTTCCGAAGACTATTATTCAACCAGATATTCATTCCTTCTTTTGGATACAGTGTGCGAGCATGTTAGATAAAAGTGAGTGGAGGAAAGTGGTTTTTATGACTTGGCATTACTATTTGAGTGAAAGCAAGGTAACATTTATGAAGTTATTTAGGGAAACCAGTTAGCCAGACTTAGAGTCCTGGAGGTGGAAAGTACAGTGCCTGCACTCTGAAGGAGGGATCGGGATACTGCAGTATAGAGGGGCATCTGAGCTGCATTGTCGGCATGGCAGTGATGTAGTGATGGTGAAAGCGTTTCTTCTTTTTCGGGTCACCCTACCTTGGTGGGAGACAGCCAGTGTGTTAAAATAAAAATATTGTATGTACATTCATTTTGTCAATGTATACTCCCTCCCTCCAGTACTACATATATCCAATTTTTCACTGTACAGATATCTTCGTTATCCTTACTGCATTGCTCTTTTCTACAGTCACTTCACTTTTGTTGTATTATGATTCTTATTACCTCCCATTTCCCAGGGAATGAATGACCTGTATGGGTTTATCACATTTCCAAGAAAATAATAACTGCACACATCCCACCTACATAAGTGAGAGCCCTAAAATTAATTTTAAGGCTGCACAAAATGCTCTGCATAACCAGAGACAGTTTATACAGTGGAACCTTGGTACTCGAACAGCTCACTACTCTAACAATTCGGTATTCAAACACTTTCAGTAAAAAAGTCGCCCAGTAGTCGACCATTTGCTCGGCATTTGACCAAACAAACACGACCTGCCAGAACTTTGCTGTAAACTATTTCGTTTTTCTTCACAATTTTTGGTCTTTTTTTTTTTATATTATTTGTATAAGTCACCATGGGGCCTAAGAAGATTAGTGATAACAGCCAACAAAAAAAAGAAATTGGTTAGGAAAAATTCGTTCGGTACTCAAACAGCCTTCTGGAACGAATTCAGTTCAAGTACCAAGGTTCCACTGTACATGCCATTTAATTCTATTTCAATTGTATACTGTACTTTATTGTATATTGTACTTTAAGGAAATAAAATTCCTATTCATTAAATTTTACTTTTGCTGAAAAGACTGAAAATTGCTTCAATCTATACCTAGAAATTACTGGAAAGACTGGTTCCAAACCTGCAAACTAAAAGAATTTATTACAAGGACAGGGTCAAATTTAAAAAATAGCTAAGAAAAAAGGGCATTGTGACTAATTACTTTAAACATGAGACCCAAAGAATGTGATTCAACATGTGTAAAATTCTAAAAGGGAATTATAGACAAAATTTAAAAAGAATGATGAAAATGGCATACTTATATTCACACAAATATTTAAACCTTTGAAAGTCATCTGAGGTACCTTTACCAAATTCAACTTCAGCAACAAGAACATCATCTGGGATCAGGTAAACTATGCCCTAAATGAAACATGCTGGGAGGATATCTTAAATTACATGGACCCTAACCAATGCCTCGAAAAGATCACTCTCCTGGTAGCTGAAGTATGTTGCTCCCTCTACAGGAGAAGACGAAGAATCATTGATCTCAAGAATGCCAGATTATCTGATACACGGAAGGAAGTGCTAACCAGGGAAGTGGAAAATATTGAGCTGAAGTTAAAGGACTCATACAGGATCCAGGAGAGACAAGAGGAGCTAAAAGCGATTAATGAAATTGAAAGAAATTCGAAATATTTCTTTTCATATGCCAAAAACAAGTCAAAAACCACTTCTAGTATAGGGCCCCTGCTCAGACAAGATGGATCCTACACTGACGACAACAAAGAAATGAGCGAGATACTGAAATTGCAGTATGACTCAGTGTTCAGCGAGCCACTAACCAGTTTAAAGATAGACAATCCAAACAATTTGTTCATGAATGAGCCTCAAAACCCTGCCAATGTAGGCCAGATTTATGACATAACCCTAACTCCACTAGACTTTGAGAAAGCCATCGACGACATGCCCATGCACTCAGCCCCAGGCCCAGACTCGTGGAACTCGGTGTTCATTAAAAACTGCAAGAAACCCCTCTCACGGGCCCTAAGTATGCTATGGAGAAGGAGCTTAGACACAGGCGAGATTCCACAGTCACTAAAAACAACAGATATAGCCCCACTCCATAAAGGTGGCAGCAAAGCAGTAGCTAAGAACTATAGACCAATAGCTTTAACGTCCCACATCATAAAAATCTTTGAAAGAGTTCTAAGAAGCAGGATAGCAAACCACCTGGACTCCCAAAAATTGCACAACCCAGGGCAACATGGTTTCAGAGCAGGTCGCTCCTGCCTTTCGCAACTGCTTGACCACTATGATATGGTCCTAGATGCACTGGAAAACAAACAGAATGCGGATGTAGTATACACAGACTTTGCAAAAGCCTTTGACAAGTGCGACCATGGTGTAATAGCACACAAAATGCGTGCTAAAGGGATAACCGGCAGATGGGTCTTCAACTTTCTAACCAATCGCACACAAAGAGTAGTGGTAAACAGAGTTAAATCAGATGCTGCCATAGTGAAGAGCTCTGTCCCACAAGGCACAGTACTCGCACCTATCCTGTTCCTTATTCTCATATCAGACATAGACAGAGATGTAAACCACAGCACTGTATCATCTTTTGCAGACGATACTAGGATCTGCATGAGAGTGTCATCCATTGAGGACACGGCAAAGCTCCAAGAAGATATAAACCAAGTTTTCCAATGGGCAACAGAGAACAATATGATGTTCAATGAAGACAAATTCCAACTACTCCGTTATGGAAAACTGGAGGAAATAATAACTAGAACTGAGTATACTACAAACTCCAATCACACAATAGAGCGGAAAAGTAATGTGAAGGACCTGGGTGTGGTAATGTCCGAAGACCTCACCTTCAAGGACCACAACAATGCCACTATCACATCTGCTAGGAAACTGATAGGATGGATAATGAGAACATTCAAGACAAGAGATGCTAAGCCAATGATGATCCTTTTTAAATCACTTATTCTTTCTAGGCTGGAATACTGCTGTACATTAACATCCCCATTCAAGGCAGGTGAAATTGCAGAGCTAGAGAATGTACAGAGAACCTTTACTGCACGTATAAGTTCCATCAAACACCTTAACTACTGGGAGCGCCTGGAAGCACTTGACTTGTACTCACTAGAGCGCAGGCGAGAGAGATATATCATAATCTACACCTGGAAGATTCTGGAGGGACTGGTCCCTAATATGCACACAGCAATCACTCCATACGAAAGCAAAAGACTTGGCAGGCGATGCAACATACCCCCAGTGAAAAGTAGGGGCGTCACTGGTACACTAAGAGAAAACACAATAAGTGTCCGGGGCCCAAGACTGTTCAACAGCCTCCCACCAGCAATAAGGGGCATTACGGGAAGACCCCTGGTTGTCTTCAAGAGGGAGCTGGACAGATACCTAAAGACGGTGCCGGATCAGCCGGGCTGTGGTTCGTACGTTGGATTGCGTGCGGCCAGCAGTAACAGCCTCGTTGATCAGGCCCTGATCCACCGGGAGGCCTGGTCGTGGACCGGGCCGCGGGGGCGTTGATCCCCGGAATGCCCTCCAGGTAGACTCCAGGTAGGGAAAATTCTAGAGGGAATGGTCCCAAATCTGCACTCAGAAATCACTCCCTACGAAAGCAAAAGACTTGGCAGGCGGTGCAAAATACCCCCAGTGAAAAGTAGGGGCGCCATTAGTACACTAAGAGAAAACACCATAAGTGTCCGGGGCCCAAGACTGCTCAACAGCTTCCTAACAGCCATAAGGGGCATTACCAATAGACCCCTGGTTGTCTTCAAGAGAGAACTGGACAGATACCTAAATTCAGTGCCGGATCAGCCAGGCTGTGGTTCGTACGTTGGACTACGTGCAGTCAGTAGTAACAGCTTAGTTGATCAGGCCCTGATCCACCGAGTGGCCGGTTGTGGACCGGGCCGTGGGGGCGTTGATCCCCGGAATACCCTCCAGGTTATATTTCTTATCCTCAGGCTATTAGCATACTAGATAAAGAGTTTTTCCTTGCCTCTCCTCTGTTTGTTGCCTAATTTCCTTTTTCTCATGGTATTTTTTCTGAATGCTCTCTTAACATTTTGGCATTTGCTGCTCCCTTTGTTCCATATACACAATATCGTATCCATAACCATGATCTACCACCTCAAATACCTTAGTGAAAAAAGGTAAGTAAATTTGAAAGGCAAAAATGCCTTTATAAAAAGTGCCGAAATTCAGTGATCAAATTACACCTTTCAGATATATAAATGAGCTGGAAAATATATAGATAAAGATGAAGTTAAAATCTCATACAACCACAAGAGAAATTGAAAACAGGAATAAATGAAGGGGAGATAAATAGTGTTGGAAATATCTAATCGAGACAGACTCGCAACACTGGATAGCTATGGGTAGCTGTGGCATATAGGTTGGACAGGTACATAGGTGGATGCAGGAGTTTCTTCATCCTTGTGTTTTTAAGCTAGCTTCGGATTGCATCTGGAAATATGTATTCCATCCCAAAACCACGTATTGATTACTCAACACCTGAAGAATGGGATGTAATCAGGTTTAATCGAAAAGACAAGTAGCCCGAATACATTAGATTACGAGGCCTTCACCATCAAAGCATGTCTTCCCTTTAAAGAAACGTCATGTAGCTTGGAGAGCAGCATCGTCCTGGTCTCACCCAAGACCAAGGTTCCACTCCCTGCATGTGTCGGTAACAGAAGTAGTGTTACACGTTTTTATCAGAGGACAAGGACCCCAGCAAGGGCAAAGTTGAGGGCTACTAATGCAGAGGATGGAGATATTTTAAGGTAATCTAAATGTACCTGTCTCTAGACTCAATACCATGGACTGTGATATACACACACACACACACACACACACACACACACACACACACACACACACACACACACACACACACACACACACACACACACACCCACACACACCCACACACGCCCACACACACCCACACACACCCACACACACCCACACACACCCACACACACCCACACACACACCCACACACACACCCACACACACCCACACACACACACACACACACACACACACACACACACACACACCTCGATCGAGACAGAACACAGGACGAAAGGAAGACGATGAGAGTTCAAAAACGAAAGGAGAAATGGGAGGAAATGAAAAAGGAGAGCAGAACAACCCAGGATCAAATGGAAGGACAAGCACACCCCCCAGAAACACCTGCAGAAGGACTCCAGCCACGACACCCCCAAGGCAACTGAACAATCCAAACCAACCAATACACACCGATCCCTCTGTTTCCACCCCCTGCACCACAGTTACAGTATTAGAACAGAAGTTGAAGGTTTGGTACACAAATGCAGATGGATTAACGAATAAACATGAGGAATGGCAAGAAAGAATCAATGAGAAGTCCCCAGACATCATAGCAGTTACAGAAACAAAACTCACGGAGACAATAACAGATGCAATCTTCCCACCAGGATACCAGATCATGAGGAAAGATAGAAGGGGCAGGGGGGGAGGTGGGGTTGCTCTGCTCGTAAAAAACAGATGGAAATTCGAGAAAATGGAAGGTATAGATGAGACGGGAGAAAGAGACTACAAAGCAGGTACACTTCAGGCTGGGGAACACAAAGTGGTCATTGCAGTGATGTATAATCCACCACAGAACTGCAGGAGGCACATCACCGGAGGCACACATCAACCAAATAACTGCTGCAGCATACAGGCGCCTGGCAAACCTGAGAATAGCGTTCTGATACCTTAATAAGGAATCGTTCAAGACACTGTACACTGTGTATGTTAGGCCCATACTGGAGTATGCAGCAACAGTCTGGAACCCGCACCTGGTCAAGCACGTCAAGAAGTTAGAGAAAGTACAAAGGTTTGCAAAGACTACAGACCTCACTCAGGGAGAAAGACCTACAAGGCAGCATACGGGCGCCTGGCAAACCTGAGAATAGCGTAGTTGTTAATACTGGAGTAAGCAACAGTCCAGAGCTCAAGGGAATGTCGTACGAGGAAAGGTTAAGGGAAATCGGACTGACGACACTGGAGGACAGAAGGGTCAGGGGAGACATGATAACGACATACAAGATACTGCAGGGAATAGACAAGGTGGACAGAGATAGGATGTTCCAGAGAGGGGACACAGGGACAAGGGGTCACAGCTGGAAGCCGAAGACTCAGACGAGTCACAGGGACGTTAGGAAGTATTTCTTCAGTCATAGAGTTGTCAGCAAGTGGAATAGCCTAGCAAGTGAAGTAGTGGAGGCAGGAACCATACATAGTTTTAAGAAGAGGTATGACAAAGCTCAGGAAGCAGAGAGAGAGAGGACCCAGTAGCGATCAGTGAAGAGGCGGGGCCAGGAGCTGAGTCTCGACCCCTGCAACCACAATTAGGTGAGTACACACACACACACACACACACACACACACACACACACACACACACACACACACACACACACACACACACGTCGTGCCGAATAGGTAAAACTGGTCAATTAGCAAGAACTCATTTAAAATTAAGTCCTTTTTAAAATTTTCTCCTATACTACGTTTAAAGATATATTTTTTCATTTATGTTAATGTAAAAATTAATAATTTTGTACCAAAAGCTTAGAAAACTTACCTAACCTTATAACAAGCGCAATTTAATTAAGCCTAATCCAACTAAATATATTTTACACAAATTTACAATAATTTAATAATAAACAAACAATGAAACATTTTTTTCGTTAGGTTCATTATGATTTTTGCGAACTTATTGCATGCACCAATTTTCAACGCCCTTGCCTTATTCAGCAAGAAGGGCGTTGCTATTTAAGCAAAAATCGCAAGTTTTACCTATTCGGCACACACACACACACATATATATATATATATATATATATATATATATATATATATATATATATATATAATCCTCTTCTGGTAATGTTTAATCTTCGTAAATGATACTTTAAAATGATGAGAGGCGAGGGTGTGGGAAAACAAACGAGTTGCAGTACTAGGGACTGAAGAGCAAAAATTGCCAAGATTTGTTAGATAAACTCTCAGAAAACTGGATAGTTGATAAAACTGTTACTGTTAAAAACAAATGCTCTACAAAATTATAATAATCAAGGGGAAGCGCTAAATCCTTAAGAATAGTTCCGGGGGGGATGGAAGGTATTCAGGCTTAATTCAAGGAAATGGAGCACAGATCCAGTTCCCTAGATCAAGAGCCCCTCACCAGTATCAAGAAACCTTCCTTGAGGAGATGGTCTACAGCAAAAGAAGCGGAAGAAAAACGAAGTCGACATTTCCTAAGCATCTACTATACGAATGACCGGAGTGCAAGAAATTGATGAATTAAGAGTAACTGTATGTATAAAACTAAGATAATATTGGAGTAAGTGAAACCTGATTCAATCTGAAAAACGGACATGCTTGCCGAGTGTCACAGTGGCAGTCAACAGAAAAGGGGGCGGAGTTGCTGTGTAGGTGTTAAGGAAAATTTAAACTGCTGCATCAAAAATGATATTAAGGTGGAAGGGGCAGACACGGAATACGGTGGCCCATGGCCTGGTGGCAAAATCTCTCGCTTCACACGCTGAGAGTCCGGTTTCGATTCACGGCAAGGGTGAAACATTGGGCATGTTTCTTTACAATGGCTGTCCATGTTCACCCATCAGTAAAAATGTGTACCTGGGTGTTAGTGGACTGGTGTGGGCTTTCTATATAGTATATGTCAGTCAGGCCTGTATATCTTGTACATGTACTTGTAGAAATAAGATATAATTATTAAAAGTTAGTTAATCTCTGGTGTGATCTACAAACCCCCAAATGTGACCTGGATAAACTTTGAAACGAAACTCCTAAATGGTTACCATATTGTGTCCATGGACTTCAGTAAGGCTTCCCATAGAGCACCACACAGGAGACTGATTAAATAAAGTAGCAACACATGGTATAGAAAAATATCTCTTGGGTCGAGGCATGGCTGACTGAGGTGTAACTGGGAATGCGCATTAATGGAGAAGAGTCAGAACGTAGATGCGTTATGAGCGGTATTCCAGAGGGGTCAGCGTTGGAATCCTTGTTCACAATGGACATTAATGACATATGAGGGAATAAACAGCGACATAAATGAGTTTGCCGATGACACTAAAATAGGCCGTCAAATAATTTCTGATGCGGACACCTGAAGGCTGCAGGATGACCTGGATAGATTGTTGAGAACTAGCTGATGCAGTTCAATGGAGAAGTGTAAAGTTTTAATCCTAGGAAAAGAAAATAACTACGGCACTTATAAGTTAAACAATTTAGATCATCAAAGTACGGGAAATGTGCAAGACAGTTCTGGTTAGCATAAATTTAAAGTCACGACAACAGTGCATTAGTCTTAGTAACAAAACTAATAAAATTCTTGGCTTCATATCAAGAAGCATAAAAATAGAAGTCATCAAGTTATACTTTAATTTGACGCATCTTTCGCAAAACTTCATTTAGATTATGCTCCTCAATTCTAGTCTCCATATTACAGTTTAATTTAATACCTTTATTATGCACCACATACCCATCTTGTGGGCGGTAGTCAAAATATTAGAGGTACATAATGGGTCCAGGGACTGGACTCCAAGGTTTTGACAACTGAACAAGACAAGTTACAAAGGTAATGAACTCCAGGTAGAGCTGGTCACAATCATGACCAAGTTACAAAAGTAATGAATCATCTACACGTCTATACATGGTTACAATCATGGACAAATTACAGGAAGGACATAACTGTGGAAAATTACATTTATCTGAATGTAACTCATTATGTACATAACAGAAAATGATGAAGATAATTATTATTTATCAGAGTTACATAGACAAGTAGGAATTTGGGACACCTAGGTCACAAAAATCTCCCCCTTCGATACCTACCACTGTCATATCCACAAGTTGCTCTGGACCTATTAATTATAAATGAAATATACATCACCAGGAATGCTGGTAAATATGTAAATTTGTGGACTGTATATTAAA